>NC_059393.1:7362500-7662500 GCF_019703515.2 Myxocyprinus asiaticus
TATTATAAAATAGTTACTCTTTTGCCTCCTTGAGTACTGCAACTGCCACAGAAACACAAAGGCTACCTTCACACAGTCAGTGTTTGGGATTGACAATTGCATTTACTTACAGATGTGTTTTGAAATATCTTGTTCAAAGAACAGCTTACAGTAACGGCTCGAAAACTGTCTGTATGAACGAACAACCAAAGTTAAGTCCAAAATCTAACAGCTGTAACCAATGTGACAGTGATTAAGGTAAATATCAAACATGGCAACGTCCATAACACCGGCATGTCTTATTAAAAGTGACGTTGCATTATTTAATAAACAAGTCCAATTGAGGCACAAATTTATCCATCAGATCCTAATTAACTAAGCGGCTTTGAATGCTTTTTAAAGGAGTGCAGAGTGCAGCAGTGTTGTGCGACTCCCACCCGTGATTAGCTCCGATGGAAGACAGCGGCTGGATCTTTGAATGACACACAGCTTATATCTCTGTCTCCGTGAGTTACGAACCCCTCATGATTAACACAAGACATGCATGTGTACAGTGCACTGTGGCTTTCACATTATATGATGTCCCTTACAAAGAAATCTAGAGTTCTAGAAAATTGCTGGAAACTTGCGGTTGTGAAAATGCAGTTGTGATTCCTTAAAATTTGTGGGTATCAGTTGGGTTATAGAATGCAGTTGTAAATAACCAAACTGTGTGTGTGAATATATCCATATTAAGCACTTAAATACAGAACTGCCAGCCATATTCTTCTGCTTGGGTCAACGTGGCCATTAATGCATGATAAGTGTGTTCAACAGGATCATATGCTTACAATGTGTTGGTCAAGCATTCACATATGCATTTGTGTATCTAGCTTTAAAGTCTAGCTGGTCTTCCAGTCTGGCCAAGCTGGTGTTCAGCTGACAAGTGCCCAAATTTCCTCTAAAACTAGTCAGCCAGACCAGTCTGACCATACTGGGAGACCAGCTAAAGGCGCAATCACATTTAACTTTGCACGGCGAAATTCTGCAGGCGAAGAATGCGTGGGTGGATTTTGAGTGCGTGTGAAACCATCAAAAAATAAATTGCCAAGCAGCCTCTTTTTAATGCTGCACTCTGGAAGAGTGAAGTTAAAAATAAACTCGGCGCTAAAACGATATCCTTGTCCATTGTGAATATTCAGTGTAGATGTGTACGATGCACCGCCCACACTGAGGTCACTGCCAAACCAAGCAACTTCCGCTTAAGGAAACTCTTCGCCACTGGCAGACCATCGCGTGGAATTCATTTTTGCGACAATACCCATTAAGCTGACCATATTTTGCCCACTAAATTTTGCCTTGTGAAGATAAATGTGACAGTGCCTTAAGAGCAGCAAACAATCTTAGGCATGTTTAAGCTGTTTTTTTGTTTGTTTTTTTCAGAAGGATTCTTGCGTCAGTTGTTTCTAGCATAAGGATAACCTTCTGTGCTGCATCAACCTCATTAAAGATGCCTTTCGAAGACTGAGTGTGAAGGATTTGCAACCCAAGCACACAAACCAAGAAAGCCACCTAAAAAACAAACAAACAAACAAACAAAAACATAACGGCTTTATCAAGATGATGTATGTACACATTTCACCCAAAGCACTGATCATTCACCTTCCTCAAAGTTCATTTGACATTAGTGCTCTAAATGGAACCGAGATTGTGTTTATTTAACATTAAAGCCTACAAATGAGGCCATCTGGAAGATATGAACATTTTAGATGGGGAATACTTATATGTAATTGCATGAAATTGCTTGGTAGTTTCTTCCCCTCATATATGTGTGGGCAGAGATTACTCATGAATATTTATCACACACAAAGTTAAACGAGGTGAGGCATAAACGCAGCAGTAACTAGTTGGTCTGATCACTGACAATGATGAAACAGCCTACAGAGAGGAGGTGCACACTCTGACACACTGGTGTCAGGAGCACAACCTCTCCCTCAACGTCAGTAAGACAAAGGAGCTTGTGGTGGACTTCAGGAGAAAAGACAGAGAACACAGTCCCATCACCATCAATGGAGCACCAGTAGAGAGAGTCAGCAGCTTCAAGTTCCTGGGTGTCCACATCACTGAGGAACTCACAAGATCCATCCACACTGAAGTCGTTGTGAAGAAGGCTCATCAGCGCCTCTTCTTCCTGAGATGGCTGAGGAAGTTTGGAATGAACCGCCACATCCTCACACGGTTCTACACCAGCACTGTAGAGAGCATCCTGACTGGCTGCATCTCCGCCTGGTACGGCAATAGCACCGCCCACAACCACAAAGCACTGCAAAGGGTGGTGCGAACTGCCAGACACATCATCGGAGGTGAGCTTCCCTCCCTCCAGGAAATATTTACAAGGCGGTGTGTGAAAAAAGCTCGGAGGATCATCAGAGACTCCAGCCACCCGAGCCATGGGCTGTTCTCACTGCTACCATCAGGTAGGCGGTATCGCAGCATCAGGACCCTCACTAGCTGACTCCATGACAGCTTCTTCCCCCAAGCAATCAGACTTCTGAACTCTTGATCTCTCACGATCAAATACATCAGCACTGCACTTTATTACCCTTACTCTTATATCTCACACCGGACTGTCATAAATTATATTATTATTATTATATTATATTCTCTCTTAACAACTGACTATCAACCGACAGCCTGAATGTCAATACTGTACATTCTATATATACTATATATACTTTTTTTATATATATTTTTTATTTTTTTTATTGAATAATGTGTATCTATATAGTGCGTATTGTATACTGTACAGTGTATGTTATTATTTGTATATTGTTGAGTGTAATTATGTGTATATCAGATGTTTAAATTGTGCTGTGTTAATTTGATGTTATTGTAAATTGGTATATGTCTCATCACTGTCACGACTGCTATGTTGATCGGAACTGCACCCAAGAATTTCACACACCATTGCACTTGTGTATATGGCTGTGTGACAATAAAGTGATTTGATTTGATTGATTTTGAATGTTAAAAACAGAAATGTCAATGGGTGAGATTACGGCTAACAAAACAGACATGTGTCTGTGGAAAGGGAAAAAATAAATTGATTCAGCAAAATGTTTCTTAAAAGTTAACATAAAAAAATAGAACTGGTTCACTTTCTTAATGCAAGTTCCTGGTCTTTTTGTGAATGATTCTTTGGTGCTTGTCACTCCAAAGAAAACAATGTTTAATGCTCCTCTGAAATTACTTTCCTTTTTGGTTGATATCACTTAGATGACATGGGCTACTAGATAATGTTCAACCACCACTAATATACTGTATGTGATTATGCGATCATGTAAAGCATTTTGAGTATAGTGTCAGAAAGGCTCTATATCGGCCTAAGTGTAAAAAAAAAAAGAAATGAATGAATGAATGAATGTTAATCAATAGCCAAAAGCTACTGAGGCATTATTTAAGCAAACTCACATTCGGCATTGGACACATTTAATTATTTAACTCTACTTTTCATGTTACAATCAATTCCTGATGGATAAAGTCAAGTCCTGTGCTATGTTTTTTCTTTTCTTTTTTTTTTTCTTTTCTTGGTGAACATCCTTTTTCACTCAGAAAGACATCACAATACGGCATTCACATTACATAACATTAGCGTCACCAAATGGAATTGAGAAAATAATGACCCCCCCCCCCCGCAACTGTATTAGATATTATTACACAGCTCTCTGGAATACTCAATTCTGATTGGTCAATGGCACCATCCAACGGTCAGATATTGCTCTGCAACAACTGCACATCCGGGGATTTAGATGTTTCAGACCGCTCATCCGGGGTCTGCAAGCCATGTCTCCTGCTTCTCGGATCACTGTGCGATCTCTACAAGTAAGCTAATAAAATAATTTCGAATCAAATCAATGTTTCATGTGCATTTATTTATTTATTTGGCATGTAGTCTTGTAATAGGCTGAATACTGAGGAGTCAGATGGTAATTTTTACAAAATAAACATCAACAGAACTCCGAAACAAACCAGAGGTTGATTTCAACTGTTCAGCAATTTCTTCTCATATTACATAATTTCAATGCAAATCAACATTTTATGTCCATGTATTTATTTATTTGTTTAGTAGCCATGTAATAAGCGTAGTAGCCATTACTAATTGCACATTTTAGTACAATCGCTTCACTCTGTTGGAACCAACAAAGAAGAAAATTCAACATTGTAACATTTTTATTCCTTGTTTAGGAACAAATCAAATGAGCTACAGGTCTAAAAATTGCCTAAAACTAATTTTGGATCATGCCACAGAGTGTTCACACTTTTCTGGTGAAAACAATTCAAACAATTACACACATCACCATTAAAGAGCTTTTAAATCAGTCAGTACTAATCAACAGACAAACACACCAATGGGATTGTTGGTGTTCCTCTAAAATGGGAAGTGGCCAAGCAAAATCTCCCTACAATTAATATCAATATCCTACAGAGCAGCGAAGCACAAACAGCATCAGCCCACCCAATTTACAATCCAGATGGACTGTGAAGAGGGGCATTTATTTAAAGTAACAGAATGTGTGACCGCAACATACACTTTAAAGCCCGGGATGTACAGTGAGCACTTTCCATTTCCTTCTGTTTAACCAATAATTAAAGATTCTATACCCTAACCCTACCCCTAAACCTAACCCTCACATAAAATAACTTTCTACATTTTTACATTTTCAAAAAAACTTTGTTTAGTATGTTTTTAAGCAATTTGAATTATGAGGACATGACAAATGTCCACATAAACCACATTTATATCATAATACCCTTGTAATTACCAGTTTGTAACCTAAAAAAAAATTCCTCATTAACCAACCAATCCCCAACACCCCCCCCCCCCCCCACACACACACACACAGAGCAATTAAAAGTTGAAAATGTAACAAAATTACACAACGAAAAAGCCATGACACAATAAAATTAATCCACAATTCAATTAACAGAAAATAAAAGACTTTACTTTGTTGTGTTGTGGCTTATTTCCATTATGCTTTTCTGTTGTGTTGTCATTTAATTTCAATGTGTTGTGGTTTAATTTCATTGTGCTTTGGATTTTCTGTTATATTGTAGTTTATTCCTTTGTGCTGTGGATTTCCATTCCGTTTTCTGTTGTGTTGTGGCTTAATTATGTTGTGTTGTGGCTTTTTTATGTTGTGGCTTATTTCTGTTGTGCTGTGGCTTTCCGTTCCATTTTCTGTTGTGGCTTAATCTCATTGTGTTGTGGCTTTTCTGTTATCTTGCACCTTAATTGTATTATGTTGTGAGTTAACAGTGTTGTTGCTTTGGCTTTTTTTATTTATGTTGTGGCTTAATTTGGTTGTGTTTTGGCTTTTCCGTAGTGTTGTTGCTTAATTCTGTTGTGTTGTGGCTTAATTTTGTTGTGCTATGATTTATTTCTGTTAAGTTTTCAGCTTTTATTTGCTAATTTTGTTGCACTGTGCAGTGTGTGCACCCCTGGGCCTCCGTTCAAAATGAATGAAAACATTGAGACGAAAACTAAATGAAAACATTGATGTTAATTGAAAAAACAAAACAAAAAAACTTCAACTGAAACAGAACTAAACTATATTTTCAAGACTCCAAAATAAATAAATAAAATAAATAAATATGACCAAAAAATTATTTAGTATGTTTTTTTTTAATATGTACTTTATAAAATGTTATCCTTTTGAACCCAAGAACAACTTTATTAAACATGAAAATACAGCTAGAAAATAATAATACAAATACAGTAGCTGTGGTAAATTTAACACTATTAAATATATAAAAATATATAAACTAATCTATTAACTTTAGTAGCCCTAAATTATTAAACCTAAACTGAAACAAAAACAAAACCAAAACACCAAAAAAGAGAGAAAAACTAAAGCTATACTAACACTAACATTCACAACAAAAACAAAACTAAATAAAAAATATAGCTGCGAGCAGCAATTAACGGGGTTCAAGCGGTTTAAGGCCTTTAAGTATATGCGTAAAAAGGTATTATGTTTTATTTAGCAAGCATGTAACCACCTAGATCATAGATGCAATAGACCTTTTACAGCCAATACAGGCAATTTACTAAGGAAATGCAAGATTTGTAAAGCTTTTTAAAGCTCATAGCACCACCTATGGTCCGATCTCCATAAAAGTCCACATGCTTGTTTAGAATCATATGTCGCATGTGCTCACCTAATTTCATGAAGATCTGAGTTTTTGTTTAGGAATTATGGGCTTATTAGTACACTTGACCACACCCATTTTCTAAATTACACTGTTATAGCTACCCAAAGGGTAAATTTTACCTTATTTTTTTTATTTTTTTATATATATATAATTATTGACTTAGAGAGTCCAGATAATTGTACTGCATTGGTTTTATTGAGGTTGAGCGAAAAACCTAGGACTAGTTCACAAAAGTAGGTTTTTTACATAATCGTGAATATTTAATGAACGATTTAAGTGGGTTTTAATAAGGAGCATCAGAGGAGAGAGATAATGGAAAATTGTCCAAGGTTTGGAGAGGAAAGCTATTATTTATGGTATAAGCTTTCTCGGGAGCCTGAGGAGTTTATAAAAACACTAATAATTTTTCATATTTATTTACACACATAAAGCAGAATGGAGCTAAAGGGAGTTAAGCCCTTCGCATAACAAACGTCATTAGTCACAGTTTTATTTCTTTCAGACGGACTGCTGGGATCTTAAATGCAACCCCACAGGTGATAAAGATCTTTTAAAGACATTAGGGGTGCTTTAAAAACACCTAGATGATCATAATGCTCTTGATGATGAACAACAGCAAAACAGAGTTGCATCGTTACTACAGTCAAAACAATAGGCCAATGTAGCAATGTCCAAACTTGATGCTCTGAGATAAGTAGTATTAAAGGGGTCATGACATACTATTTTTTTTATATAATGTTATTATCTTACCTGAGGTCCACTCATAATGTTAGTAACGTTTTTTTTTTTATTTTTTTTTTTTATTATTTTTTTGCTGCACCAAAACAGTCATAATTTAGTAATACCTAATAATTTCCCACCCTGTCTCCGGCCTTGTAAACGCCCGCTGTTATGATTAGCTAACATCCTGCAGCCCTTCCAATTCAGCGATATTTGAAACTCAATCGGAAGAAAATGAATGACAAGCTCCACAACATTTTGAAATAAAATTTCAGGGTTTACACATAGCGTACACCCAATACATTGCATCCGAATACATTAAAACAGTCATGACATTTGAAATACTCTTGAATGAAACTGTTTACTTACGTTTTACATCAGGCCCAACAGAGTTTTTAACTCCCCCATCTTTAATAATGCTCATTCAATAACAGTTCCTTTGCAAAGCTTGAATCATGTATTGACTGGTTCACAAACAATCGAGGCAAAAACATACAATCCACGCTGAAAAGTTCTGAATACGCAAATGTAATACAATTTCTGGTGATGTTGGGTGCTTCAACATGCCAAAGCAGAGACACTGGTCTTCACAGGAAAGACATCTCACATTTTCCGTGTTTGTTTACACACAGAACAGCATGTGTTTCTCCCAGTCAGTGGCAACAGCAGAATGAGACACGTTTTTAAAAGTTTCCCTTGTATTGCTCTTAAAACGCAGCACACATTGCCGAAAACACATCAAAACAACCAAAGACATCCATATAGTGCATGTTTACAAAAGACCAACAATATAGCACAGATTTTAGAGTTATAACTTGGCATTGCGTCTTTTAAAAGCAGCCCGAGATGAATGATATTGGTCAAAGTCTTTCATCTAGTGTAGAAAAACATTTAAATCCAGATAGGCACTTGAAGGTGTCCTGTGTAAGTTCCCTTTGGTGTAGATGAATCTCCCATGACAGGCTCATATCTCTTCATTTCACCTGTGTGACTGACTGTGAGCACCAGTGGGCAGGGCCAAGGGTGCAATGGTGAAAAATAGGCTTTCATGTCTTGCTGAAGAGGCAGTCATACAGATTTAGTCCTTGTGACATCACAAGTTCCACAAATTCCAGACAGGCCGTTTCTAGAGCCTGGTTTAAATAAATGCTCATTTTCTATTAAGGAGCAAGTTTTCCATTCTGAAACTTTTTTTTTTTTTTTTTTTAATAATACAATGACCTCTTATACAGTGCATCCAGAAAGTATTCAGACAGCTTAATTTTTTCACATTTTTTATGTTGTAGCCTTAAACCGTTAAAATGGTTTAAATTATTTATTTATTTTTTCACATCAATCCACACTCCAAACCCCATAATGACAAAGCAAAAACCAGATTTTTTATAATGTTGCAAATTTATATATATATATATATATATATATATATATATATATATATAAATGAAGTATCACATTGACATAAGTATTCAGACCCTTTACTCTGTACTTGGTTGAAGCACCTTTGGCAGCGATTACAGCCTCAAGTCTTTTGGGGTATGATGCGACAAGCTTTGCACACTCAGATTTGGGTATTTTCTGCCATTCTTCTCTGCAGATCCTCTCAAGCTCTGTCAGGTTGGATGGGGACTGTCGGTGGGCAGCCATTTTCAGGTCTCTCCTGAGATGTTCTATTGGGTTCAAGTCTGGGCTCTGGCTGGGCCACTCAAGGATATTCACAGAGTTGTCCCTAAGCCACTCTTGCGTTGTCTTGTGTGTGCTTGGGGTCATTGTCCTGTTGGAAGGTAAACCTTTGGCTCAGTCAGAGGTCTGAAGCACTCTGAACCAGGTTTTCATTAAGGATATCTATATATTTTGCTACATTCAGCTTTCCTTCATCCCTGACCAGTCCCCCAGTCCCTGCAGCTGAAAAACATTCCCATAGCACGATACTACCACCACCATGCTCCACTGTTGGGATGTTATTGCGCAGGTGATGAGCGGTGCCTGGTTTCCTCCAGACATGACGCTTGGAATTGAGGCCAAACAGTTCAATCTTCATTTCTCTCACAGTCTGAGAGTCCTTTAGGTGCTTTTTTGCAAATTTCAAATGGGCTTTCATGTGTCTTGCATTGAGGAGAGGCTTCCGTCTGGCCACTCTGCCATAAACCCCAGATCGCTGGAGTGTTGCAGTGATGGTTGTCCTTCTGCAAGTTTCTCCCATCTCCACATATGATCTCTGGAGCTCAACCAGAGTGACCATCAGGTGTCTTGTTCACCTCTCTTACCAAGGCCCTTCTTCCCTGATTGCTCAGTTTGGCCGGGTGGCCAGCTCTAGTCCTGGTTGTTCCAAACTTCTTCCATTTAAGAATTATGGAGGCCACTGTGCTCTTGAGAAACTTCAATGCAGCCGAATGTTTTTAGCCTTCCCCAGATCTGTGCCTCGACACAATCCTGTCTCTGCAGGCAGTTCCTTTGACCTCATGTCTTGGTTTTTGCTCTGATATGCATTTTTAGCTGTGAGGCCTTTCAAATCATGTCCAATCAATTTAATTTACCATATGTGGGCTCCAATCAAATGTTAAAAAAATCTTAAAGATGATCCAGAGAAATTAGATGTACTTGAGCTAAATTTCAAGTGCTACGACAAAGTTTTTTTTTTCTTTTTAATACATTTGCAAAGTTATATAAAATATGGTTTTAGCTTTGTCATTATGGGGTATGTAGTGTAGATTGATGTGAAAAAAAAAGATAATTTAAAGCATTTTAGCAGAAGGCCGTAACTTAACAAAATGTGAAAAAATAAAGGGGTCTGAATATTTTCTGAATGCACTGTATGTCCAATAATCAAGAAAACATTGATTCCTCATGTCATGACCCCTTTAATTATGAATGATTCAATGGCTATGTTCGGAATGGCATACCACTATATAATACTTCTATTTTTGCAGTATGCTTTATGTATGTTGTGCACAGTTTTCTGTATGCATGGAATAATTACATTTGCCAAAAATATGCAGTATACTTACTGTATAACAGTATACTATATACCAGTGGTTCTCAGTATTTTTACGTGGCAGACGACTTCAACAGTACAACAAAAATTTTAAACCACCTAAAGAGGCAGTAACACTAGGCTTTGAGCATGAAATTTTTATTTTATTTTTTGGACAATGCAAAAAACCAGGATATGATGTCATGCAGAAGGGCTTCTGGTGTAAGTAAATAATACATCGCAAATAACAAATAATATTAGAATAAAAATGTTAAAATATATCATCTACTCACTGTCCAGCATCAATAAAACACACAGTTTTAAACGGTGTATTCTTTTTATTGAGCCAAGAGATCAGAGTGTGATGTTTCATTCTTCTATTAATCCAGTATCCTCTCGTCGTACAAATTCATGGTTCAGAGTTCACCAAGCTTGAACTTTAGTATGCAGCGTAGAATTAAATGTCTTTGCAAGAGCTGGAGTTTCTGGTCTCCCAAGTTTGGATGTGTTTCAATGGGAGAGCGTGAAGTGCAGTGTGACCGCAGCTTAACATCAAATCTAATTCCATGTACTTTTCACTGATCCTGTCTCAAGTCACCAATTCATAATTTATTCGTTACTACTATTTTGTAGCCTGGGTAGCTCAGTAAGTCAAGACGCTGACTACCATCCCTGGAGTTCACGTGTTCGAATCCCATGGCGTGCTGAGTGACTCCAGCCAGGTCTCCTAAGCAATCAAATTGGCCCTGTTGCTAGGGAGGGTAGAGTCACCTGGGGTAACATCTTCATGGTCGGTATAATATGCTTCGCTCTCAGTGGGGCACGTGGTGAGTTCTGCGTGGATGTTGCGGTGGATGGCGTGAAGCCTCCACACACTTTATGTCTCCGCAGTAACGTGTTCAACAAGCCACGTTGATGGTCTCAGAAGCGGAGGCAACTGAGATTCGTCCTCTGCCACCCGGACTGAGGCGAGTCACTACGCCACCACGAGGACTTATAGTGCATTGGGAATTGGGCATTCCAAATTGGGGAGAAAAAGGGGAGAGAAAAAATAAATAAATCAAATTACTACTATTTTGTAACTAGTCAATTGTTCAGGTTGTTCACAGTAGTTTGCGTGTTTACTGTAAGTGAGAAAAACAATGAGACATTTCATGTCAAGTTTTATGAAATTCATCCATATACTGTATCCTGCATACTGTATTTTAAAGTAGTATATGAAACAGTATTCCAAATAAATGATGACCTTGACTTGGACATACGTTCATAAAATTCATCCCATATACTGCATTTACACTTGTTTTTCAAACATGTCATTTTTCAAACATACGTCTAGCACATCTAATCTAAATACAAAGTTGGCCACTGCTTTTGCAGTTTGCCCCTGCTGTGTGTGGATTTTCTTGAAGCTCAGATGGGTTTGACATAAAAGGGTTATGAACATTGCTTTATAAAATTTACTGACAGTGTTCCTGCATACTGAGCTTGTCAGTTACACAGAGATGTAACTAAACATTCACCGCAAAGCCTTTCAACAGAAAAAATAAATGAAAGTGAAAGTGCCATGAAAGTGATTCGATGATGTGCCCCAATTTGCTAAAAGGAGCCGACAGTGTAAGAGTACCACAGCATGTGGTAGCCCCCTACCAACAGCACACATCACAGCTTTGACCTAGCGTTCCAAAGCAGGCCAATTTTACCAATGAGTAAAAAATAAATACCAATAAAAAGAAATGTGTTAACAAATATGCATTGGAATTTAAGCAAGTATGTATCTGCCCTAATGATTTCCTGGTTTGAAGTAGTTTGATAAATCTGGTCTGATATCAGTATTATTCATAGGTATTTGTATGTAACATTTACAAATACATTTTTGTATTTTTGGAAGGGCACTGTAACATACAATATGGACATTGTCACGTCTAGATGTGTTTTTGTTCATGTTTTGTGTTCATGTCTTTTATTTAGAAAATTAATTCCCGTTTCCGTGCCATGTTTTTTCCTTGTCATGTGATTTCCTGTTCCCTCATGTGATCTTGTCATGTGTTTACCCTGTTCATGTGTCTTGTTTTCAGTGGTACATTATTTGATTACTTTTTTATCAGTTCTAGTTTGTCATTGGTTTAAGTTTATTAGTCTTGTTATCTTGTTTATAGTTCTGTCTGTTCATTGGTTGTCTTGTTACCCATGTTTGTGTATTTAAGCCCTCATGTTTGCCATTGTCTCTGGTCAGGTATTGTTAATGTAACTTTGTTGTTTTGTCAAGTCATTCATTCATATTTATGTTTTGATCACGTTTGTAGTCAGGGTTTTGGATTCCACGTTTATTCAATAGACTGCACTTGGGTTCACATCTTCACATCATCGTCATCGTCTTCATCATTGTCAGCACCAGCATCGTTACTGACATATTGACAGCATCTACAACAAAAAAGTTTTTTACATATGCATGGCTTTAGAAGTATAATTATGAATCCTTTATATTATAATACACTTGTATAGTTAACTTTTTAACTATTATAGAGATATTTTAGATCCTTTATCCCTACCCAAACCTAAACCTAACACCTTCTCAACAATATAACAAATGTAGCACGCAGACAAATGTAAAGTGACAATAGTTTTGGTTACAATTTACTATTATCTATATTTCTGTTTATTTTTATTTTTTATTTTTTTGAGGTCGCTACAGCAGACGGAGTGATGATCATCGGTCTGTTCCTCACACAAAATTATCATATGGCATCTGAAAATGTGGAATATAGTGCACAATCTTAATGGATTATTTTTTAATTATTTCATGGTGCTTTTTTGGTGTATTTTATGGTCATTTTATTTTTTGAGCCGCAGCATTTTCTGAAAACTCATTTTGTGTCCGACGCAGGGCTCGCAAAATTTCAAAATCTCCGGTAGCCCTTCAGGCAGGCACTCTTCAGATTTTGGTAGCCTGAAATGAATTTTACTAGCCCAAATAAAAAAAGAAAAATGTTTAATGTAGAAAATTGGTTAGGAGTCAAAACATCAATCAAAAACATTTTCAAAACACAAATATTAACAATCGGATATAAAATAGTCAAATTATAATCATCAATATAAATATGCATCTGGTTTTAACTGAACTGAAATTTCTATGAACTTGTGTGAACAGTATGGAACATGAATCAGTCTGTGTCAGATTCTGAATCTGAGATATCAACTGAAGTCACAGATGAGAAAATGCCACTCGATGTTGATGGCATAGCATCTCCATCAGCTTTCTCCTCCTGTGCATCAGTCTCCACTTCTCTGCTCTTTGTTCTTGCTGGGGTTTTATGTTCCAGGTGTCTTGAACCTCTTCCAGAAAACACTCAGGAACTAACTGCCTTGTCAGGGCAAAAAGACTCAACCGATTCCCTATTTATGGAGAGTTGCATGAGGTCATTCAGTGTTTTAGACTGTAGAGAATTACGATATGATGATTCATGCAGGAAAATCCTCTCTCACAGATGGCTGTCGATGGAGTTAGTGTCAGCATTAATTTCACCAACAACAAGATATGAGAGAGGTGTTCTGGATTCTCAATGAGGAGATCTTTGTACAAGCAATCTAGCTTGCTACCCTGGTGCTCTGAAAGCCACATTTTTAGATCCATCCATTCTTGTGGAATTTTCTCCTTCTCTTCCTCACTTAGCAAACTGGAAAAATGTGTGACAAGATAATCCACCTCTTCATCCCCATAATTTGCCAGCTCTTCTCTGGGGTGGGGAAGAGTGGAAGGGTCAAAAACTTTGAAACAAGAGAGAGGTTTTTCAGACAGATGTTTAAATCTGCTGTCCATGTACTTAACTGTGTTGTCAATAATCCTCTGAAACTCTGCACCAATGGTGTCTTTGTCTGTGCCCTCACCTCAACTAGATGGTTGCTGTTTTTTTGTGAGCTGAGTTCCACAGTAGCACATGCTACCATCATCTTTCACTGTGAACTTTGTGTCCAAGGCTTTCTGGTACTCTCCTGGTTTTCTGGTATTCTCCTGGTTTTGTTTTCAGGCCGAGTAAGCATGACGTGGTGCTCTCAACTAACTGATTTGTTCACGTGATGTATAAGTTGTCATGCTGAAAACCAGTACTGCACTTGGATAATATGGTGCTGTAGTCCAACATGAAATGTAGGAAGCGAACAAATTTCTCGGTCTTCATCTCCTGTTCCACCCCCTTTTCTTTGGCAGCATCCTCTGACTTAATATCACTTCCTCCTTCCATATTCTCCATATGCACAACAGTGGGAGTGTAATTATTTTTCCACAGCCTTCAGACATCTTAGCCTGCTTGGGAGCCACCATGTGTTTTCAGGCCACTGAAATGTGCCTCTTTCTCATTAAGCAGTTCACTTATTTCAGTCAGATCTCTTCACTTCTTTGGGGAAATATAGTACATCTTAAAGATGGCTTTCAGTGTGTCCTCAAATTTTACGAGGTACTCACAGCCTTTCACACTATCCAGTATGGCTAGCTATAATTTGTGTGCCACACAGTGGATTGTTATGATGTGGGGTATCCTCTGTTTCAGTCTCCCAGCTACTCCTGTTTTCTCACCCATCATCACTGCAGCTCCATCAAAGTTTGCACACAATACTTTCTCCTTCCATATGTCTTCCCCAATACCCATGGTGTTCACTGCCTCATCGATAGCTTCTAAAACACCTGCAGCATTTGAGCTCTTAACTGGCTGACATTTGATCATGTATGTGGATATGTCACCATTATCTCTCACATACCTGACTTGAACCAACTCCTGTTCTATGATACCAGTGTCTGTACTGCCATCTGCAAGAATTGATAAGAACTTGCTTTCTTGAATTTCCTTTTCAATCTGGTCTCTTGAGGTTTGTGCTATTGCTCCAATTAACAATCTGCAAGCATGGTCATTGTGGTAAATGGAACCAATGTCTAGGCCATTTGTTGTTTGAAGTTTACAAAGACTACTCAATTTTGCCAACGGTAATTCATTTTTTGCAACATAGTATGCTGTTCTGAAAAATGTTTTTTCAGACTCCTTGTTGTGATTGGTTCATTTTTAGTATGTTTTTTGCAACTGGTGTTTTGCAGTGGCAAAAGATGCTGCAGACTGGGCACCAATGCACTTTTTGTGATGCAGGGATTTGTCATGGGTTCTGATGGGGTTTCCTAAAATTACTGGTTCAAGTGACAAAAACACTCGTCGAGTCAGAAATAGTGTGGAATTGATGACACACTTGACAGAACATTATGTCGTTTACCTAGTCATGTTCCAGCCACAGAAATGTTTTGTCCATGACACCAAAAATCTGTGCTTTCTTTTTGCCTCATAGTCAAAAAGTCCCTTCTTCATTCTGATTTGTTTTTTTGGGCCAAGTAGAACTGAAATACTGCTGTAAATCCATGCTCCTCTTAACATTGTCAAACACACACACAAAAGTGTCAGTGATTTTCGCAATGTTCACCACTGCGCACACAATCGCTATCACTTAGCAACAGTAAATTAAGAACTGAATGAAATGTCCTGGTTACTTTCATAACCTCCATTCCCTGATGGAAGGAACGAGATGTTGTGTCAATGTAGTGACACTAGGGGTCGCACTTGGGAGCCCCAAACACCTCTGATCTTCGAGAAAAGGCCAATGGGAATTGGCGAGTGGAATTTGCATGCCACTCCCCTGGACATTCGTGATCAAAAGGAGCTGGCTTGCAACCACTCATCCAGTTTTTGTGCTGAGGAGCCGAGACAAGGTCCCGGCCATTTCAGCGGGTAGTTCAGTATTGTGGCAGGAGGGACACAACGTCTCGTTCCCTCCATCAGGGAACGGAGGTTACGAAAGTAAACAGGACGTTCCATATCTGTCACTCACTCGACGTTGTGTCAATGTAGTGACACTAGGGGTCCCTATACAAAATGACACAACTAGCTGAACTGTGTTACGTGAACTGGTGGTGCGAGACGGGCAAGGGGAAGACACAGCGGAGACCACACCCTGCCCGAAGCAGGAGGAAATTGTGTGGAAATACGACACATGGTCTTACCGAGTCTTGTCGGCAGTGTCTCATGTGGAGAAGTCCCCATGGTAGGTCCTACCCAGGGGGGAGGAGCTCTACAAACATGGTGACCGGGGGCAGAGGGGCCTCTGCCCAAGGAAGACGCGGGTTCACCAACGGGGGAACCGTCTCGTGGAAGATACATCACACGGGGTTACATATGGGCAACCAGCGCATGTGGAGCACCTACCCCAGTGCAGGGCCAAGTTAGTACATGTACTGGGCCGGCAATGAGTTTCTCCACAAACTTGCCTGCCACGGGGCTAAGGAGAAAGGACATCCAGGGTCCACGACTTTGTGAACACGACTGGGGGTAAACAGCGCACGTCTTCGCCTCCGGGAGGGGAAAGGCACTATACGAAAGTGGTACACCCGGCCAGCTGTCCCGCAACTTACCTGCTTGTACCTTACAACACATTGGACGAGACCGGCTCAACCCAGAGATTGTAAAACCTCGCGAAGTTATTTGGTGTTGCCCAGCCTGCTGCTCTGCAGATGTCTACTAAAGAGGCGCCATTGGTCAGAGCCCAGGAGGCTGCCACACTCTTAGTAGAGTGTGCTCATAACCCCAAGGGGGCAGCATGTCCTGGGCATGATATGCCAAAGTGATGGCATCAATGACCCAGTGTGAGATCCTCTGTTTGGAGACAGTGCTCCCTTTCTGCTGTCCTCCAAAGCAGACAAGAGCTGCTCAGAGCATCTAAAGCTCTGTGTGCGATCCAAATAGATGTGCAAAGCACGCACCGGACACAGCAATGACAATTCTGGGTCTGCCTCCTCCTGATCTCGAAACAGGGTCATGGGAACCTTGGGCACATAGCCCGGTCAGGGTCTCAGTACCACGTGAGAGTATCCCGGACCGAACTCCAGGCACGTGTCGCCAACACAGAACTCCTGCAGGTCCCCTATCCTCTTGATGGAAGTGAGCGCAGTCAGGAGGGCAGTCTTCAAGGAGAGTGTCTTTAGCTCAACTGACTCCAGGGGCTCAAATGGAGCTCCCCATAGGCCCTGAAGGACCAGGGAGAAGTCCCACAAGGGAATGAGACGCAGTCTGGGAGGATTCAGCCTCCTCGTGCCTCTAAGGAACATGATGACCAGGTCGTGCTTCCCAAGAGACTTACCGTCAACTGCATTGTGGTGCGCCGCTATAGCGGCCACGTACACCTTCAAGGTGGAGGAGGACAGCCACCCCTCCAGCCTCTCCTGCAGGAAGGAAAGCACTGACCCGAATGTGCATCTCTGGGGGTCTTCGCGTTGGGAAGAACACCACTTAGACGCCACTTCAAGGCATACAGGAGCCTTGTAGAGGGAGCCCTAGCCTGAGTGATCATGTCTACCACCGCGGGCGGTAGGCCACTTAGATCTTCCACGTCCCATCCAAGGGCCAGACGTGGAGATTCCAGAAAGAAGGTCCTTCCTCAGGGGAATTTGCCAAGGGGGCTGTTGCGAGGAACGTGAGGTCTGAGAACCAAGTCTGGGTGGGCCAGTAAGGTGCTACTAGGATGACCTGCTCCTCGTCCTCCCTGACCTTGCACAGCATCTGTGCAAGTAGGCTCACTGGGGGGAAAACGCATACTTGTGTGCCAGCGCATCTGTGCCGAGGGGAACCTCGGTCAGGGCATACAAGAGCAGGCAGTGGGAGGATTCCCGGGAAGCGAACAGGTCTACCTGTGCTTGACCAAATTGACTCCAAATCAGCTGGACCACCTGGGGGTGGAGTCTCCACTCTCCCCTGAGCATGACCTGCCACGACAGCGTGTCCGCAGGGATGTAAGTGGCTCGAAACGACTTGAGCCACTGCAGACTCCAGAGGAGGAGACCGTGGGTGAGTTGTGACATGTGACGAGAGCACACGCTGCCTTGGCAGTTGATGTACGCTACAGTCGCCATGTTGTTGTCCGTCTGGACCAACACGTGCTTGTCCTGGATCAATGGCCGAAGCCTCCACAGGGCGATCAATACTGCCAGCAACTCGAGGCAGTTGATATGCCAACGCAGTCGTGACCCTGTCCAGGGGCCGGCGACTGCACGCCCAATGCACACGGTACCCCAGCCATGCTTGGAAGCGTCTGTCATAACCACGATGCACCTGGACACCTGCACTAAGGGGACCCCTGCCTGCAGAAATGCAAGGTTTGAAGATGTGAGGTGACAGGGACATACCGAAGGGGAGGACCTTGTACTGGTACGCCCGGCACTCGAAAGCAAAATGCAGGAAGGGCCTGTGTCGAGGTAAAACCGAGTGCACCGCAACCACCTTATCCACCTGGGGAATCGCCAAGTACCCCATGGCAGCCTCACCATCAAGAGTAGTGAGATCGGAGGGACCCATAAATCGGGCCCGGGCAGTGAAAGGTGTCTGCCACGATCTCGTGAGCTCATCATGCACCTCCGGGAAGAAAGGCTTTGCAAGAGGGGGAGAAACCGCTGTAATGCGACATAAATCCAACAGCTTTTGAGGTGAATGGATCGGCAGAGGAATTCAGCTCGCTGAAACACAACCGCTCGGCTCCAAAGAAAAAATCTGAATGAGTGATTGCAAGCCAGCTCCTTTTATACCCGTATGTCCGGGGGAGTGGCATGCAAATTCCACTCGCCAATTCCCACTGACTCTTCTCAAAGATCAGAGGTGTTTGGGGCTTCCAAGGCGACCCCTAGTGTCACCACATCGACACAATGTCGAATGAGTGATAGGGAACCTTAATGTTAAGGTCAAATTAGGAAAATGCATTAAATCAATGGGATGGCATTGATCATTTACAGTAATTTTATTGATTATAAATACAGAAAAATAAACTGAATAATTCCATCAATTCGATACAGGGATTCGTAAACATTTGTAGGTCTCTAAAATTGTTCATACGTAAAATTATAAACATTTTAGATGCTGTCAATATTGTACATTTCAGTTTCTATGCAAAAATAAGTGAATGTACATGCACTTTACGTAGGAATACTTTCTCGGTTACGCACGTAACCTTGGTTGCCTGAGGGGAACTAGATGCTACGTATGATCGCTATGGGACACCGTCCAAGTGTCACGTGGTCTGAAGCCCTCAGATACAATCACACCATATTATTCACCCCCAGGGAGCTATGTTACGTGCTCCATAAAGGTGCTCGCTTTCACGTCATCGAGTCAGATTTTGTGCAAAAGGCACAAGCCTATGCAGCTGCTAAAGAGTATGCATGCTACGCAGCGTCTCGTCCTCCTCAGGGAACCAAGGTTATGTATGTAACTGAGACATTCCTTTTCGGAGAACTCAAGCTGCGTATGATCGCTATGGGAATGGTAGCTGCCAACTATCTAAGTCTGTGTGGCAAGCATATAGTGGCAAGTGAGTTAAAGCATCTGAATAAAAAAGGAATTATGAATTTACTCCTGTTCCAACGGAGAGAATCTGTGAAGCAGGAGTCAATCCCTTGTCCAGATTATAAAATCTAACAAGTGTATGCAGAGAGGACCACCCTGCCGCCATACAAATATCCTCCAAGGACGTACCTCTAGCCAAAGCCCATGAGGATGCTATGCTCGTCATAGAATGGGCTTCGTAAGCACTCGAAATTGCATCAATAATCCAATGACAGTCTTTGCTTGGACACCCAAACACCTCTGTTGCGGCCACCAAAGCACACAAACAACTGTTCTAACTTACGCCAGAACATCTCCTAGTCCACATGATCAAAACAGTCCTGTAGCATAGAATCTGATTGGTCTGACCAGCAATGGATCGTTCTGAGGGCGGGTGCTTCCTGTTTCAGTTTCTGCCTGTAAGCAGGCAGAAGGAGAATGGAAGAGTGGTCTGATTTGCCAAATGGTGCGCAGGGAGGGATTTGTAGCCATCCCGGAAGGGAGAGTAGCAATGGTCCAAAACCTGGTCCCCTCGCGTGTTGCATGTTGGTAGTATTTCGGTGCTATTGACTTGTTAATGTGCTGTTGACTATTGATTTGTTAAAGTCCCCAGTCACAATGGACGCGGCCTCAGAGTGCGTGGTTTCCTGCTCACTTATACTCCCATACAGTTCCTTGAGTGCCCGGTCTGTGTCCGCTTGTGGGGGGGATGTACACAACTGTGATAATGACCACTGTGAATTCCCTCGGTAGACAGAATGGTCGACACAGAAGCATGAGAACTTTCAGATCAGGAGAGCAGAAAGACTTGATAGAATGTATGTTCCTCTGATCACACCAGGATTTGTTCATCATAAAACATACACCACCACCTCTGCTTTTACCTGAGAGGGCTTTCACTCTGTCTGCTCAGTGCACTGAGAATCCCACGGGTTTGATGGCTGAGTCTGGAATCTCCACAGACATCCAAGTTTCTGTAAGGCAGATAATGCAGCAGTCCCTCGTCTCTCATTGGAAAGAGATCTGTGCTCTCAGCTTGCAGAGCTTGTTGTCCAGAGACTGAACATTTGCCAGTAGAATGCTGGGTAGGGGGGGTCGATTTGCACGAGGTCTTGGTCTGACAACGCTGGCTACCTTTCCGCAGCCAGGCTGCCCAGACAAAGGGCTCCACTGTCGTGTTTTAAAACAATGGGTCAGCATTGAGGTATTTAACCCTCTGGGGTCTGAGGGTGTTTTGGGCCCTGGAGAAGTTTTGACATGCCTTGACATTTGTGCTTTTTTCAGTTGCTTAAAAACATATTAATGGCTAAAGTCTGATAACACTGTATTCAGCACAAACTGGGCTACAATAATATGTGAGCAACATGTATGTACATGTTTGTGTTTTTGAGAAAATAACCTTTATGTGTGGTTTTTGAAAAAACTAAAATTTTAAGTCACTGAAATAAGGCCATATAACACATACATTTGTTCACAAGACTTTAGATCTTGTAGCCTAGAGTTTTTGCTACAATATGATGTGAAAACCATCCTGACCACTCATTCATACAAAACAATATAGTCATTTAACTTTTGTGAGACACTTTTAGTGTTAGAAAGGTCATATGCAAGGAGGCGTGGATGATCATGAATACTGATGTGATTCACACCTGATGAGACAAAGACTCCTCCCCTGAGAGAGAATGGATGTGAGGAGACTTAATGATTGAATGCACTGTTTGTAGCTTATTCACAAAATCAAGTTTAAGTTAAAAGAAGTAATCTGACTATACATTTTTTTTACATAAAGACTTTACTTAAAAACTTTAGACCTACGCTACCATTTAAAAGTTTTAGATCGGTAAGATTTTTTAATGTTTTTAAAAGAACTCTCTTCTGCTCACCAAGGCTGCATTTATTTGATCCAAAATATAGCAAAAACAGTGATATTGTGAAATATTTTTACAATTTAAAATAACTTTTCTATTTGAATATATTGTCAAATGCAATTTATTTCTGTGATCAAAGCTGAACTTTCAGCATCATTACTGCAGTCTTCAGTGTCACATGATCCTTCAGAAATCATTCTAATATGCTGATTTTCTAATATGGGCATATTTACAGCACATTTTATACATTTACACCCGAACAGATATTGGCAAGCACAAGCTTCGTTGATGATAATGAGGCAGCATAAACACTAGTTAAAATATAATCTAAACATTCATATAATTTTTATATCATATTACATATCACATTTATATCATACAGCATACAATTTAAATACCTGCTTTAGCCAAAACAACATTTAAATGTAACTAAAACTTGCCTATTAGGACATATTTCAAATTTCAATTCTTTGAATACTGGCCGGCAAGTCTGGAAATAGTCCAGCTAGTAAAATATGTACATGTTTATATAAAATAGCATGTCAACTAATGTAAGTAAAGACTTACTCATCTGAAATTGTATCCTAGGCTGGATCAAGTCGCTCTTCAAATTGAAAATGTTCCTCGTCGGAGTCCTGCTCTTCTTCTGAGGAAAATGTGAACTCTTCCTCACCCGTGTAGCATGCCATCTTTCAAACGCGCAGGAATGTGAATGAATCTGATCATGAACTTGATGTTTTTTAAGGCATTGTTGGGGGTGTTTACCATTTGCATTGATCACCTCAGCACATTACTGTATGAATAGCGTGCTCTGCTGGTGGGTGGGATCACATTAGCGATAATTAGCTGAGCCAGGAGAAACTGTACATTGCTTTGTTTCATACAGATTACATTGCAGGAGAATATTTGTTTTAAAAGTAGACATTTTAAGCTTTCTTTAGACATACGTTTCATGTTTGTGTGATAAGTATTCGCGGAGTTTCAGTTCATTTTTGTGACATGTTTCATAAAGATGCTTGTGGAGACAAAGACGGCTGAAAGTGCACCCTGTTTATTTTCGTTATTTTACAAAAGCACAAGGTTTTGTTGTTATTGTGAGTGTACACAAATAAAAGTAGACCCTCAATAGTCTCTAATGATGTCTTACACTTATTTGTATCCCCAAAAATAATGGAGTATTTTAAGTTGTTTCTGCTGTTATGATGAAAAAATCCAGCAGGATGCACCGGCACATCTGTCGACCCCTGAGGGTTAAAGTCCAGTTTTCTGTGTCCAAAAGTGTTTGCCTATCATAGACATTAAGGCAGACGATATCCAAGATGAAAAACACAAGAATTGTGGACAAAACAAACAAAAAACTGACATATTGGGTCGGAGCTCGCAGCGCAGCAGCCATACTTTGGTTCTCACATGGAGAACACATCCCACACTGAACATCACTAGACACTGGCGTAATGACAGAATGCGAGCTGGAGACAGGTCCGCCTGCATCGCCTGCAAGTCCAGCTCCACTCCAAGAAACAGAGTCTGTTGCCTTGTCTAGGTTTGCATGCAGCCCTAGATTGCTCAAATGGCTTAGAATGACATCTCGATGTTGGGCAGCGAAAGTCTCTGAGTGAGCTAACACCAACTAATCGTCGAGA
This sequence comes from Myxocyprinus asiaticus, assembly GCF_019703515.2. Taxonomy (NCBI): domain Eukaryota; kingdom Metazoa; phylum Chordata; class Actinopteri; order Cypriniformes; family Catostomidae; genus Myxocyprinus; species Myxocyprinus asiaticus. Next base: position 7,385,272 of record NC_059393.1, read on the forward strand.
TAATTCAAAACGTGGATGCCTTGAATCCTCAAGGATGACAGAGCTGCATCCATGCATTGTGTGAAAGTGCATGGTGCCAGTGCAAGTCCAAAATGAATGACGCAAAATTGGTACGCTTTGCCCCTGAAAGCAAATCTGAGAAAACGCCTGTGCTTCGGCACAATCTGAATATGGAAATAATCATCCTTCAAATTTATTGTCACAAACCAGTCCCCCAGCTGTACTTGTGACATTATTTGTTTCCGCATAAGCATTCTGAATTGACATTTCATTAAGGTGAAATTCAAATGTCTCAGATCCAAAATGGAATGCAATCCTCCAACTTTATTCAGAACCAGAAAATAATTGCTGTAAAAGCTGCACTCTCCCTGAGAAGGGGGAATCTCCTCTATTATCCCTTTTTCTAAGAGAAAGTGAATTTCCCGAATCAAAAACAAGGCTTCCCGAACAGAGACGTCTGTCAGATCAGCCCCATTGAATACTGGTGGAGCCCGCCTAAATTGAATGACATAACCATGCTTTATTGTGCAAAGTACCAAGTTCGAAATGCCCTGCATACCACGGTTTTTAATGGTGATGGCTCACGATACGCATGGTCTCTCGCACACGTTGTTTGTCAGAAAATGGCCACCGAGCTAGACCTCAGAGCATGTCCGATGAGACTCACACTTTAGCTAAGGGGGAGGGAGACAAACACGAGGAGGATTCCAGTGTCCATTTGCACTCTGATCTTCTCAGACACAAAGCCGAAATCCCAAATGGCTCCAGCACACAGAGCTCCAAATCTGGAGGCCATAGAACTGGAACAAGTGGGGATAACGCCTGGTGGTGAGAAATTGCGAGTTCTGTTGTCCTCGTCGGTCCCTTGTAATGTTTTGAAAAAAAAAAAAAAACATTGAAATTGCTCTGAAATTTACGTTGTGTCAACGACGTCCTTACATGTTTCAACATGAGTCGCTAGAAACAAACACGGGCTTAGACAATTCGTGCACTGAAGAACAGAAAATCTGACTTGATGGCACAAAAGCGAGCACCTTCATGGAGCCCGGGACATAGCTCCATGGGGGGGTGTTACTTAAGCACCATCTGCCAATAAATTGCCGTGATAGTATTAGGGCTTCAGACCATATGACACTCAGACGGTGTCCCATAGCGATCATACGCAGCTTGAGTTCTCCGAAAGGGAACTACAAGTTAATCAAAATTTATAAGAATACCTACACTACCGTTCAAAAATTTAGGGTCACTTACTCATTCTTTATTTTTTATTTTTTTCACATTTTAGAATAATAGTAAAGTCATCACAACTATGGAATAATATAAATGGAAATGTGGGAATTATGTTGTGACTAAAACAATCCAAAATAAATCAAAACTGTGTTATATTTTAGCATCTTCAAAGTGGCCACACTTTGCCTAGATTTTTCAGAAATGTACTCTTGACATTTTCTCAACCAACTTCTTGAGGTATCACTCTGGGATGCTTTTTAAACAGTTTTGAAGGAGTTCCCATCTATGTTGGACACTTAGTGGCTGCTTTTCTTAATTATTCAGTCCAAGTCATCCATTTCAAAAATGTTTATTTTTTTATTTTTTTTTTATTTTTTTTTTTATAAAATTTTAGTTTTGTAATGAAATAAATTAATATGTTGGCACAATTATATTTTTGTCTACAAAACTAATTTCAAACATTTAAGCATACACCTTCAGACCAAAATATTTTTAAGATCATGAGAAACATTTCAGGCAAGTGACCCCAAACTATTGAACGGTAGTGTACTTAATCAGACATTTTCTTTAAGAAGCACCCAAATTTTTTGTAAATATTTATGCTCATAAAAGCATACAGGCATGCTACTTTTACTATTTCTGCCACATCTTTAACCTTGTGCGACCTGCATGCACATGCATGGATGTTGTATTTTGGCTTCGCTATACATAATTTAAATTCCTTTAAACCCACTCATCTCAGTGTAGAAGACTCTGGGCTGTCAGTAAAGGGTTAAACTTTCAACGTATTGAGTCATTTGACAAAACAACATGGTGCCGATCACAGTGGAGTTCGTCTTTGGGAGAAACGGCAACAAAACTACATCTGGTAAGAAACCTAATTAAGTTTGACACTCTGTTTGAGTCAAAAGATTAGTCTGTAGTTCCATCCAATATGCCATTTTAAAATGTTTGCGATTTATCACGAAACGCCATGCCACTAAACACAATGTACACTAATGTGTACTTCAGCGCTGTTTTTCCTTAGAAATCCGGTGTACTTCAGCGCTGTTTTTCCTTAGAAATCCGGTATTTTCTCAAAGCATTATCACACTGAGAATCAATGGGTTCATTCAAAAGCTGAAAAAATTCCTTTCAGAGGCTTTATATAGAGTAAGGATGAAAATAAGGTGCATCTCGAACTGTTCTGAGACCAGTGCAGACAGACAGCATGCTAGGGGTTAAGTCATTCATTAAACAGGGAGCAAGGAAGCATCCTATAACTTTCCATCCAGCTAAGTACATTCACTCCTAAAATTTTACCAAAAGTTCAGTTTCAGGCTGCAGATGATGTTTGCATCACTTAACATGTTTGGCAAACATGGTAATCCGTATATAGATTCATAATTTATAATGTATGGTTTTATTTTAACATGGTTGGCAGTGATTGGATGATGCTGGCCATTACTTTGAATCATAATTATGTTAATTTCAGAATGGTAAAATGCTTCAGCACTGGCTATAATTTTTTTTGTGCTAAGAGAGAACACTGAGATTGTATTGCCAAAAAAACAAATAAAAAAAAATATATATATATATAAAATTCTTTTATTTGTGCTTTTCCCAATACACATTGTTCCAAAAGTTTTTTTGTTGTTGTTTTTTGTTTTTTTGTTTTATACAGGTATAAGACAAATATGTAATTTCTTATTTTTGACACAATACATGAACTTCTGGCAGTACAAGTACATGCATGCCTCACCTACGGTAATTAACTTTATTTCTGGACATGACGGTTCTTTCCAAAATATCTATGTGTCATAGGCCTGTCATGTGATACATAACCAACAGTATGTGATGACATACCTTCCCAAAACACCCAGAAAAGGAAACACACTACGATTATATTTGCCGGTCGTTAACAATAAGAACCGAGAATCATTAAATTGTTTAAACTCTTTATAGAAGACAACCTAAGAGGACCATCGTGCAAGGTTAAAAGATATTTGGGTCCATGGGGACATTGAGAATAGAATTGTACAGTGGCTGCCAGATGGATAATTGGTGTGCCTTAGTGGGATAAGGGTGAGCAGTTTGTATTCCGCTTTTGGCAACAGAGACATAGGAAGTTTGGAGCGTCGCTCAGCTGCAGACTGGTGTAGTGTAACTATAACCTGGAGGCCAAGAGATCACTGCCCTAAGAGAGGAGGGGCTTCTGTTCCCGTTGTCTGACAGCCTGCAACAGCTGTCTCTGCACCAGGGAGGGAGAGACCCCAAAGGCTTACATGACTGACAGTGACAAGCTTGGCCTACAGTGCCAACTGGCCCTGCATAAACACAGGATGTCTTTTTCGCCTTTATCCTGACACAAACTAAAACATACAGCTCAAGCATGCAGGTGATATGTACAATCACACTTTATTTCTGTTTCACAAACACTGAAACACACATGAAATTTGGACACCAATACTGCCCTACAAAGGCAAAATGCAGTAACTACACCAACACTAAAACAGAACAAAATGGCTTCAAAATAATTTGGTTTTAGTAGTTTTTATTTGAGTTGATTGTGAATTTAATGCAAGTTTCACACTCCATTGTTACTGATTCTGAGGTCTGATTTCAGTTATAACTCAATTTTGACTAAATGTTTAGTTACTGAGTTTTGCCTTTGCAAGGCAGTATAATTGAAAATTCCTCCCATACTACACCTTACACAATAAAGTCACAATAAAAGAAAGGTTTTGTGAGATTCACACTTGTAGACAGATTTTCAGTATATTAAGATTTTAATTAAGACATTATTTGGCACATAATATCTGTAGTGTGTGTGTATATATATATATTTATTAGGGGTGTAACTGTACATGTATTTGTCCCGAACCGTCATGGTACTGACGTCACAGTTTGGTGCATGCAGTCAGACGAAGAATACATCTGAGTCAGTCACAGGTGATCCACTCCAATACAGAAGGGGGTGCGTGCGGTTTTGCAATGCCGTTTGCTAACCGCCATATCAGGAAAAAGAGCAGAAGAAGAAGAGACCATCTATGCACCAACCCAAAACAAGAGTGGCTTCTCCTAATGCTTTATTTTTCATTATTCTATTTATTTTGTACTTTTATAACACAAGATATGCTTTTCATTTTTGTAGCTGATTGTGACCAAATACCTTTTGTTTTTTATCAACCCTACAAAAAATATATGGCCTATGCAAGAGTGCATTCTGTTTACTGCTTAGTGCTTAATACACTAAAGGAGGCTGTACTGTACCAACTACCTCAGGGGGGACTAAATGCCAGTAGGTGGAACAAACTGTAATTTGCACTACTGTCTGTTCAAAATAAATGAAAAGAAACCTAGCATTTGGGATTTGTTGCTTTTTCCTGTTGTACCGAACTCGTATCGAACCGTGACCCCAAAACCAAGGTATGTACCGAACCGTGACTTCTGTGTGCTGTTACACCCCTAATAAATAAATAAATAAATAATATATATATATATATACACATACAGTGACCACTCTATTAGACACCGGTGCACCTACTTATTCATGCAATTATCTAATCAGCCAATCGTGTGGCAGCAGTGCAATGTAAAAAATAATGCAGATATGGGTCAGGAGCTTAAGTTAATGTTCACATCAACCATCAGAATGGGGAAAAAATAAGATCTCAGTGATTTCAACCATGGCATGATTGTTGGTGCCAGATGGGCTGGTCTAAGTATTTGCTGATCTCCTGGGATTTTCACGCACAACAGTCTCTATATTTTACTTAGAATTGTGCCAAAAAAAAAAAAAAAAAACATCCAGTGAGCAGCTGTTCTGTTGCCGAGAACGGCTTGTTAATGACAGAGGTCAGAGGATAATGGCCAGACTGGTCCAAGCTGACAGGAAGGTGACAGTAACCCAAATAACCACATGTTACAACACTGCCATGCAGAATAGCATTTCTGAACATGCAACATGTCAAACATTGAGTCAAATGGGCTACAGTAGCAGAAGACCCCTCTGGGTACCACTACTGTCAGCTAAGAACAGTAAACTGAGGTTGTAGTGGGCACAGGCTCACCAAAACTGGACAATAGACAATTGGGAAAACATCACCTGTCTTGAACTCGTGTCGCTTAAACGTGCGTTGGTGTATGTGCTATATTGTTTTGACTTGTCCCAGGGTATTCACTGCTAGATTTAGCGTTGGTTGTCCAGTGTGTGTAAAACTATCGTGGTTTTTAGTGTCTATAAACTGCTTCACTTGTTTTAGAGTATTATTTATTGCTAAAGTGCAGCATAATTTATTTGCGGTGTACGGAAGTTGCGTTTGTTCCCGCGCTTGTCACCTCACGCGACCCTTAGATTCAGTTGACCATGTGACTAGCTTTGTTGTGCTAAGTAGCATTAAGGCGTGTCCTGCTTTTTTCATTGATCGGCTCGTTATCATAGTGTATATATTTGACTTGAATGCTGTTGCGGAAGCGGCAGCGGAAGTGGTAGCCCTCGTGTAAAGCCTTCCTCGTGTGAAGACCAGCGAGTCTACCTGTGCGAGTCCACCGAGCAAGGACACCGACAAGGCACCACTCAACATAGCACTTAAGTACCTTGTTATTGTATCTCTTGTCTTATTTTCCTTCTATAAACTAACTTGTCTACTTCACGAATAACACATGCCTTCAAGCACATCCCTGTTATCTGTTACAGACCGTTTACACGATATCGATGCAAGAACAAACACAACCCACACAACCTACGGCCACTTTGCACTTCAGCACCTGCTCCGCTCTCTTTCTCAGTGGGGCTCTGGAACTGCCAGTCAGCTGTGAATAAAGCTGACTTCATTCCAGCCTTTGCCACGCAGTCCACCCTCAGCATCCTGGCACTGACAGAAACATGGATATGTCCATAGGATACAGCAACACCTGCTGCTCTCTCCAACAACTTCTCCTTCTCTCACACACCTCGACACACCGGTAGGGGTGGGGGAACAGGTTTGCTCATTCATAACAACTGGACTTTTTCACCACAGTCTTCACTATGTAACAATACTAGTTTTGAATCCATGCTATTACTACAATGCAACCCACAAAAATACATGTTGTTGTCATCTATCGCCCTCCAGGTCAGCTGACAAACTTTCTTCAGGAGTTGGATGTCCTGCTGTCCTTGCAGGAGGATGGTAGACCACTTGTGGTTCTTAGTGATTTCAACATACACCAAGACAAGCCCCAGGCCACTGAACTGAATACTTCCTGGCCTCATTTGACTTGGAAAGACTACACACCACAGCAACTCACAGATCAGGCAACCAGCTGGACCTCATTTTTACACGTAACTGTACCAACTCAAATATTCTTGTTACTCCTTTACATGTCTCTGATCACTACTTTGTTCAATTCAACATGACTCTCCCATCTACAGTAAAACAGTCTCCACCTTTGGTTTCATTTCGCCGTAACCTCCATTCTCTTTCACCCTCACACCTCTCCACTGCTGTCTCTACCTCTCTTCCCATACTAAATGTATTTACCACGCTTAATGTAACACTGCCACAGACACACTAAGCTCTACTTTAACAACCTGTCTAGACAACATCTGTCCTATCTCCTCTAGGCCAGCACGTGCTACACCACCCAGCCCCTGGCTGTCTGACGTCCTTCGTGAACATCAGACTGATATCAGGGCAGCTGAGAGGAGATGGCGGAAATCTAAAGATCCAGCAGATCTAGGTAAATATCAGTCTCTACTTGCAACTTTTTCAGATAACGTTAAATCTGCAAAAAAATCCTATTACCAGAACAAGATCAACAGCACCACAGACACTCGCAGCTTGTTTAGAACATTCAACACACTTCTCTGCCCTCCCCCTCCACCACCTGAAACATCACTGACAGTAGATGTCTTCGCCACATTTTTTACTAATAAGGTTACAACCATCAGCAATAATTTTTTTAATGACCACACTGATCTCAGCTTCACAATAATAAATTCTCGGCTTCACAATATGATCTCTTTAGTGTCACAATAATAAAACAGCTTCACAGTAATAACTCTGGGGACCCAGGCTCTCTCTCTCGTCTACTGGCAGTGTGGCTCTTTTATGCCGCTCTCCCCGTACTCATTGAAATTAGAGACAGGTGTTAGACATAATTTAGCTCAGGTGTAAGCACCCTTACCACTTTCTCTCTCTCCGGAGAGATGCTTGACCCCGACCCGCTGCCACATATCCCCACCGCCCGACTCAGGCCGGGGAGGCATCCGGCCTGCCTACCACCCCCCCCATTCCTTGGAAAGGAAGTCGGCGACAGCCATCTGCGCTCCCGGTCTGTGGACCACCTTGAACTTAAACAGCTGAAGAGCCAGATACCAACGGGTGATCCGCGCGTTGGTATCTTTCATGCGGTGGAGCCATTGGAGTGGGGCGTGATCGGAACAGAGGGTGAAGGCCTGCCCCAACAGGTAGTATCGGAGAGTGAGGACCGCCCACTTGATGGCAAGACACTCCTCTTCCACGGTGTTGTACTTAGTTTCCCTAAACGAGAGCTTACGGCTAATGTACAGTACCGGGTGCTCCTCCCCCACCACCTGCGAAAGTGTGGCCCCCAGCCCCCTGTCTGAAGCATCTGTCTGTAAAACAGAAGGGAGAGAGAAGTCAGGTGAATGTAAAAGCGGCCCCCCGCAAAGTGCGTCTTTAACTTGCGTGAACACCCGCTGACACTGCTCCGTCCACTGGACCGGGTCTGGAGCTCCCTTTTTAGTGAGATCAGTCAGCGGGCTGATGACGTCCGTATAATTAGGCACGAACCTTCTATAATAGCCGGCCAGCCCTAGGAACTGTCTCACCCCCTTTTTGGTCTTGGGCAGGTTGCAATCACCGCTGTCTTGTCAATTTGGGACGCACCTGCCCGTGGCCCAAGTGGAACCCCAGATACTGTACCTCCACCCGCCCAATCGTGCACTTCTTTGGGTTTGCTGTGAGTCCCGCTCAGCGCAGCGATCTCAGAACCGCCCTCAGATGTTGCATGTGCCGCTGCCAATCATTGCTGTAAATTATGATGTCATCTAAATAGGCAGCGGCGTAAGCTGAATGCGGTCAGAGGATTTGGTCCATGAGACGCTGAAACATAGCCGGGGCTCCAAACAAACCGAACGGAAGTGTCACAAACTGGTGTAATCCAAACGGTGTGGAGAAGGCGTTTTTTTTCACGGGAAATTGGTGTCAAGGGGATCTGCCAAAAACCCTTCGTCAAATCCAATGTCGAATAAAATCGAGCAGTGCCCAACCGATCGAGCAACTCATCAACGCGAGGCATTGGATACACATTAAATTTAGACACCGCGTTGGCTTTCCTATAATCCACATAGAACTGTACAGACCCGTCGCTCTTAGGGACTAGAACAACTGGGCTGGACCAATCGCTGTGGGATTCTTCTATTACCCCTATATCGAGCATTGCATCCAATTCTTCCCGAATGATTTTCTTCTTGTGTTCGGGTAATCGGTAGGGGCGGCTACGTACCACGACCCCCGGCTCGGCCTCGATGTGGTGGTGAATGAGGTTTGTACGCCCCGGTAGAGGGGAGAATACATCCGCAAACTTCTGTTGCAACCTAGCAACCTCCGCGAGTTGACTCAGTGAGAGGTGGTCTCCGCAAGTGACCGGGGTGAACTGTTTATGTTTTGAACTCACCTCCGGTCCGAGCTCTGCCTTCCCGGGAACTACCGTAGTCAACGTCACAGGGACGCCTCCCTCCACAGTTTCAGGAGATTCCCTTAGCTGACTTCCCCTGTCATACGTGTCATTCTTAAGCTTGGAGCAAATTCTCCTGTGTTAGCTGCCCCAAAGTGTGGAGTTTTGCTCTAAGATCAAGAACGTATTGAATTTCATTTTTACTGTTTGAAGGTACCTCCTCCCAGGCCTCTCGCAATACATCAAGCACACCACGTGGGCGTCGCCCATACAGCAGCTTGAATGGGGAGAAGCCAGTGGAGGCTTGCGGGACCTCTTGTACTGCAAATAACAGGGGGTAGAGCCATTTATCCCAATTTCTAGCATAGTCATGCACGAACTTATGAATCATGTTTTTGAGGGTTTTATTAAATCGTTCCACCAGGCCATCCATTTGAGGATGGTACACGCTGGTGCGAATTGATTTAATACTCAACTCGTACAGCTCACATAGTGTCCGTGACATAAATGTTGTGCCCTGATCGGTGAGGATTTCTTTCGGAATCCCCACCCGGGAGATTATTTTGAAGAGTGCATCCGCAACACTGCGTGCTGAGATGTTGCGAAGAGGCACTGCTTCCGGATATCGCATTGCATATTCCACTAGGACCAATACAAAGCGATGTCCGTGTGCTGACCGTTCTAATGGCCCGACGAGGTCCATTCCAATTCTCTCAAAGGGGACCTCGATCAACGGAAGAGGGTGCAATGGTGCTTTTGGGGTGGCCGGTGGGTTAACCAGCTGGCATTCGCGGCATGCTGCACACCACCTGCGGACATCGCCGCCAATGCCCGGCCTATAGAAGCGGGCTATTAGACGGTTCAGTGTTTTCCTTTCTCCTAAGTGACCCGCCATGGGATAATAATGAGCCGCCTGGAATACCATTTCCCGACAGCTCCGTGGAATCAAAAGTTGGGTTGTATTCTCTTTAGTCTGAGCGTCCTGTGTCACTCTATACAACTGCTCGTTTATAATTGCAAAATAGGGGTATGAAAGGGCAATGTCAGGCTGGATTCGTTGACCATCGATGACTCTCAATTGGTCGAAGGCATGTTTGAGGGTTTTGTCTTGCGACTGCTCCAAAGGGAAATCCCCCTCAGGGAATTCCCTGAGAAGGGGAGGGGCTGCAGCCTCTCCCCCTCTCTCGTCATTATGATGTGGGGCTGTCGAGGACGGCCCCGGCTCCGCCTCCCCTGCCAGAGCATCGCACATTGTACATCTCCCTAATTTCATACAGGACCCATCCGCACAAATTCCCTTTAATAAAACTCTAAAGTCAGGCCAACCAGTCCCCAAAATCAGTGGATAGGTGAGGTGGGAACTAACCGCGGCCACCACTCTATGCTTTTTCCCCCAGAATTTAATCATCAGGGTCACCACCGGATACTTGTGAATATCCCCGTGCACACATTTCACCCTCACCGTTTTAGTTGTGCCCAATACCTTGGGTTGAACCAAGTGTTGGTGGATAGTGGTTTGATTACACCCGGTGTCCACCAACGCTTGACACTTACCAGTATCCGATACGCTCCGGCCCAGTCGGGGGCAGCCTGTGGGAGGTGAGAGACCCGCACCACCATCCCCAGCTCCATCAGAGGGCTCTGCACCTCCAGCAGGCTGGCCCAGGCGCTACGCCTGCACTTGCATCAGCGGGCTCCCCCCCCGAGGGGGAGAACAGCGGGGCATCGGGGTAGGGGAAGGTGTCGCCTCCCACGCCCGGGGAACTGGTCTCGGAGGCTGAAGTCATCCTCGTCTGTGTGGGTCAGGAACGGGCCCTGGGGAGTGAGCAGAACGAGAGGAGAGAGGGGAGGGGAATGAGACAGGGGGAAGAGAGAGAGAGTAGGAGGGCTCTTCTGCCCTCAGGATCACCACCATGTGGTCCTCCACAAGCCAGACGGCTTCCTCCAGCGACGCTGGGCAGTGGCACTGGACCCACTCCGCCGTCCCCTTCGGCAGTCGATGTATTGGTTGCTCCAGTACCACCTGGTCGATGATCCCATCGATGCCGCGGTCCCCCGCTAGCAACCATCTTCGGCAGGCGTCGCGGAGCCATTGGGCAAAGGCAAACAGGCGGTCGGAGCTTTCCAGCTTTAGGTTCCGGAAGAGTTGACAACTCTCCTCTGGACTCCGCCCAACCTGTTGTAGGATGGCTTTTTTAAATCACCATAATCCAGGAGGCTCGTTGCCGGCAGTTGTTGAGCCGCGAGCTGGGCTTCCCTGGACAACAGCGGAATAAGTCAGGCAGCCCACTGGCCGAGCGGCCAGCCCCAGATCTCGGTGGTGCATTCAAATAAGTCCAGGAACGCCTCAGGGTCGTCCGCCGTCCCCATCTTCTGTAACGCAGGCAGGGGCAAGGGTGTTTGGGTGTCCGGTGTCGCGGCTGGGGATGCCTCCTGGCTGAGGAGACTCTGGATCGCCTGCCGGTCCTCTACTTGAGCACGTAGGAGTTCCAAAAACAGGCGAAATCCCGTTCTTGCCGGAGCTCAAGCAGGGTTTGCTGGTGGCTCCGATGTAAGCCAGTGAGGGCTTGGAGGATCTCTGCCAACTGGGAGGACTCTACGGGGCGACTTCCATCCATCTTCAACCAAAAATTGCTCTCGGGTTTCAACACTAGTGTAGTGGACAGTCGTTAAGGAGGACACGGGAGGCAGGTTGCTCTACTCACAGGTAAGGCTTTTTAATGACCACACTGATCTCAGCTTCACAATAATAAACTCTCAGCTTCACAGTACGATCTCTTTAGTGTCACAATAATAAAACAGCTTCACAGTAATAACTCTGGGGACCCAGGATCTCTCTCTCGTCTACTGGTGGTGTGGCTCTTTTATGCCACTCTCCCCGTGCTCACTGAAATTAGAGACAGGTGTTAGACATAATTTAGCTCAGGTGTAAGTGCCCTTACCGCTTTCTCTCTCTCTCCGGAGAGATGCTTGACCCTGCCCCGCTGCCATACTCCTATCTCTCAGGTAGGTCCTTCAAGGTAGCCTGGAGAGGTGAGGTATCAAAGCCTCATCAGCTACTTACTGGGGTACCTCAGGGATCAGTGCTTGGGCCACTTCTCTTCTCTATATACACAACATCACTGGGACCCATCATTCAGGCACATGGTTTCTCTTACCACTGCTATGCTGATGACACGCAACTCTACTTGTTTTTCCAGCCCAACGACACCACAGTGACTGCTCGAATTTCTGCCTGCCTGGCAGACATCTCGGCCTGGATGAAGGAGCACCACCTGCAACTCAACCCAGCCAACGCTGAACTCCATGTCTTTCCAGCCAACCCTGCTGTTGAACACAACATCACCATGCAGCTGGGTGCAACTACAGTAACGCCTTCTAAGTTGGTCAGAAATCTATGGGTAGCCATCGACTACAGACTAAATTTCACAGACCACATCTCAAAGACCACAAGATCATGTAGATTTACACTCTACGATATCAGGAAGATAAGACCCTTCCTCTCTGAACATGCCACACAACTGCTTGTCCAGTCACTTGTCATAACTAGACTGGACTACTGTAATGCTCTCATTGCAGGCCTCCCTGCATGTGCAATTAGACCCCTGCAAATGATCCAGAATGCAGCAGCATGTCTGGTCTTTAATGAACCAAAGAGAGCGCATGTTACACCACTCCTTGTCTCTCTCCACTGGTTGCTGGTTGATGCACGTATCAAATTCAAGGCTCTGATGCTGGCATACAGAACAGTCACTGGGTCTGCTCCAGCATACCTAAAATCATTTGTGCAGAGCTACGTGCCCACTAGAAGCCTGCGGTCGGCTAAGGAACGTTGCCTTGTTGTACCAACACAAAGAGTCACCAAAACACTTTCCCGGACTTTCAGCTTCATCATACCACATTGGTGGAATGACCTTCCCAACTCCATACGTGAAGCTGACCCACTCTCTGTCTTCAAAAAATGACTAAAAACACATCTTTTCCACGAGCAATTAACCAGTCATTAATAAATAAATAAATAATTCCTGCTGCACTTATTCTGTTTTGAATACTATTCTGATGCTAGTGAAACTTAGTAATACGGCACTTTTCATAACACATTCTCCTTAAGATGATTTGCTTATGTTTTCCTCTTTTGTAAGTCGCTTTGGATAAAAGCGTTTGCCAAATGAATAAATGTAAATGTAAGAGGTTGTTGAGCTTCACAAAATGGGTAGTGGCTATAAGAAAATAGCTAAAACATTGCAAATACCCATTTCCACCATCAGGGCAATAATTAAGAAGTTCCAGTCAACTGGAGATGTTACGAATTGGCCTGTAAGATGACGTGTGTCTGTATTGTCTCCACACATGGTGAGGAGGATGGTTAGAGTGGCCAAAAATTCTCAAATGATCACAGCTGGAGAATTGCAGAAATTTGTTGGGTCTTGGGGTCAGAAAGACTCCAAAACTACAATCAGACGTCACCTACATCACAACAAGTTGTTTGGGAGGGTTTCAAGAAAAAAGCCTCTGTTGTCATCCAACAACAAAATCAAGCATCTTCAGTTTGCCAGGCACTACTACTACAGAGGACCTGGACATCTTGTTTGGATACATGGCATCATGGACTCTATCAAATACCAACAGATCAAAAATCAAAACCTGACTGCCTCTGCCAGAAAGCTTAAAATGAGCCGTGATTTGATCTTCCTGCAGGGCAATGATCTAAAACAAATATTAAAATCAACACAAAAATGGTTCACTGACCATAAAATCAAGGTTCTGCCATGGTCATCCCAGTCCCCTGACCTGAACTCCATAGAAAACCTATGGGGTGAACTGAAGAGGAGAGTCCATCAATGTGGACCTCAGAATTTGAAGGATCTGGAGAGATTCTGTAAGGATGAATGGTATCAGATCCCTTCTCATGTGTTCTCCAACCTCATTAGGCATTATAGGTGAAGACTCAGAGCTGTTATCTTGGCAAAGTATTGAAAAAAAAGAGTGCCAAAAATAGTGCCACACATTTATTTGAGAAAAATATTTGTTTTTTGATAAAACCTTTGTTGTTTTTGCAATTGTTTGATATCCATTTAAGGATAGATTTTTGTGAATATTTTGAATTTGCTCATATTTACCAAGGATGCCAATATTTTTGCCAAATATATTTGGCCACAACTGTACATACGTGCTCACACACACACACACACACACACACACGCACACTCACATAGAGACTCGAGTCGCGACCAACAAATGTCTTAAGGTGTGGTACCCGTGGTATAAGTGGAATAATTGACTCCAGCCCATTGAATTATTGAAAAATATTGCACACCCGAGGTGTAAAAATAATGCACACTCCGTTGCATGTTGTGACTGCATTACCACCTCGGGTGTGCATTATTTTTCAATAATTCAATGGGCTGGAGTCAATTATTCCTTACATACGTATATACATATAAATTGTATTTTTCTCTCAATGTTAAATTGCACAGTAAATATACGGTTTCTATTGAAAAACTGGCGCTATTGCCCACTGTAGTGGTCAGTGTGTTTAAGAGCGTGCCGTTTTGCGATAAATCACTCAAATATTTAAAATGCAATATTGGATGAAACTAGAGACTCTAATCTGTTGACTCAAACAGGTTTCAATATAAAAACGTTATTAAATTTCAAACCAAATCACATTTGTCACACAACCATATACACAAGTGCAATATTGAGTGAAACATAGCAGTCGTGACAGAGATGAGACATATACCAATCTACAATAAACATAATAACATACAAATATACACATAATTACACACAACACAATAAACTACTAATAACATACAAATGTACATTATACAATAAAAAATAGTGTATACAGTATATATAAAATGTACAGTAGGTTGTATTGTACTCTATTGACATTCAGGCTGTCGGTTGATAGTCAGTTGCCAGTGTGTTGTAAAGAGAATATAATTTATGACAGTCCAGTGTGAGAAGATTAATACAGTGCAGTGCTGATGTATATTGATCGTGAGCAATCAAGAGTTCAAAAGTCTGATTGCTTGGGGGAAGAAGCTGTCATGAATTCGGCTGGTGCGGGTCCTGATGATGCAATACCACCTGCCTGATGGTAGCAGTGAGAGCAGCCCATGGCTCGGGTGGCTGGAGTCTCTGATGATCCTCTGAGCTTTTTTCACACACTGCCTAATGTATATGTCCTGGAGGGAGGGGAGCTCACCTCCGATGATGTGTCTGGCAGTTCGCACCACCCTTTGCAGGGCTTTGCGGTTGTGGGCGGTGCTATTGCCGTACCAGGCGGTGATGCAGCCAGTCAGGATGCTCTCTACAGTGCTGGTGTAGAACCGTGTGAGAATGTGGCGGTTCGTTCCAAACTTCCTCAGCCATCTCAGGAAGAAGAGGCGCTGATGAGCCTTCTTCACAACGGCCTCAGTGTGGACGGACCATGCGAGTTCCTCAGTGATGTGGACACCCAGGAACTTGAAGCTGCTGACTCTCTCCACTGGTGCTCCATTGATGGTGATGGGGCTGTTTTCTCTTTCTCTTCTCCTGAAGTCCACCACAAGCTCCTTTGTCTTACTGACGTTGAGGGAGAGGTTGTGCTCCTGACACCAGCATGTCAGAGTGTGCACCTCCTCTCTGCAGGCTGTTTCATCATTGTCAGTGATCAGACCTACAACCGTTTTATCATCAGCAAAATTAATGATGGCATTGGAGCTATGTGTTGTCACACAGTCATGTGTGTACAGGGAATACAGGAATGGACTAAGAACACAGCCCTGCGGGGCTCCAGTATTGAGGGTCAGTGATGAGATGTTGCTGCCCATTCTAACCACCTGGCTTCTGCTTGACAGGAAGTCCAGGATCCAGCTGCACAGTGAGCTGTTTAAGCCCGGAGTTTCTCATCAAGCTTGGAGGGCACTATGGTGTTTAATGCTGAGCTGTAGTCTACAAACAGCATTCTCACATAAGTGTTCCTTTTTTCCAGGTGGGAGAGAGCAGTGTGTATTGTAGATGCAATGGCATCATCAGTAGAGCGGTTGTTGCGGTAAGCAAACTCCAATGGGTCCAGTGATGGATGCAGCACAGAGCAGATGTATCCTCTGATTAGTCTCTCAAAGCATTTGCTGATGATGGGGGTCAGAGCAACAGGCTGCCAGCCATTTAAGCAAGTGATTTTGGTTTGCTTTAGTACAGGCACAATGGTGGACGTTTTAAAGCATGTGGGGACTACAGACAAAGATAGGGAAAGGTTGGAAATGTCCATAAAAACACCAGCCAGTTGGTTTGTGCACGCTCTGATGACGTGGCCCGGAATGCCATCTGGACCTGCGGCTTTACAGATATTCACCCGTCGGAAGGATCGGGTTACATCCGCTACAGAGACGGAGAGTGAACTAACCTCTGTAGCTTCGGCCGCGGGAGCTCTCTCTGCGAGGGTGGTGTTATTTCCCTCGAAACGAGCATAAAAATTATTTAGCTCATCCGGGAGAGAGGCAGTGGTGTTCATGGCGGAGTTTTTATTCCCTTTAAAGTTAGTGATGATGTTAATTCCCTGCCACATGCTTCTAGGGTTGGTGGTGTTAAACTGTCCTTCAATCTTGTTCCTGTACTGGCGTTTTGCTGCTCTGATTTTTTCAGAGGCATAACTGGCTTGTTTATGCTCCTCCGCGTTCCCGAAATTAAAAGCGGAGGTCTGTGCATTAAGCGCCGCGCAAACGTCGCTATCAATCCAAGGTTTCTGGTTCGGGTAGATCCATATTGTTTTGGACGGAACAACATCCTCTACGCACTTTCTGATGAAACACGTTACGGTACCAGCGTAACCCTCTATGTCGTCATCAGAGGTGGACCAGAACATCTCCCAGTCTGCGTGATCAAAACAGTCTTGTAGCATAGAGTCTGATTGGTCCAACCAACACTGGATCGTTCTGAGGGTGGGTGCTTCCTGTTTCAGTTTCTGCCTGCAAGCGGGCAGAAGCAGAACGGAAGAGTGGTCCGATTTGCCGAATGGTGGGCGGGGGAGGGATTTGTAGCCATGGCGGAAGGGAGAGTAGCAATGGTCCAAAACCCAGTCCCCTAATGTGTTAAAACTGATGTGTTGGTGGTATTTTGGTGCAATTGATTTAAAATTGGCTTTGTTAAAGTCCCCGGTCACAATGAATGTGGCCTCAGGGTGCACGGTTTCCTGCTTGCTTATAATCCCATACAGTTCCTTGAGTGCCCGGTATGTGTCGGCTTGTGGCGGGATGTACACAGCAGTGATAATGACCACTGTGAATTCCCTCGGTAGCCAGAATGGTCGACACAGAAGCATGAGAAATTCCAGATCAGGAGAGCAGAAAGACTTGATAGAATGTACGTTCCTCTGATCACACCAGGATTTGTTGATCATAAAACAAACACCACCACCTCTGCTTTTACCTGAGAGGTCTTTCGCTCTGTCCGCTTGGTGCATGGAGAACCCCGTGGGTTCGATGGCTGAGTCTGGAATCTCCACAGACATCCAAGTTTCCGTAAGGCAGATAATGCAGCAGTCCCTCGTCTCTCGTTGGAAAGAGATCCATGCTCTCAGCTAGCAGAGCTTGTTCTTCAGAGACTGAACATTTGCCAGTAGAATACTGGGTAGCGGGGGTCATTTTGCACGACGTCTTACTCTGATGAGAACGCCGGCTCTGTTTCCCGTTTCCCTTCTGCGTTTTCACGGCCGGGTAGCCCAGACAAAGGGCTCCGCTGGCGTGTTTGTAAACAGTGGGTCGGCATTGAGGAATTTGAAGTCCGGTTTATGCTGTGTAATTGCAGAACCAATGTCCAAAAGTGTTTGTCTGTCTTAGACAATAAGGCAGACAACATCCAAGACAAAAAAATATAAGAATTGTAAACGAAACAAACAAAAAACTGCAATGTTTCGGCGCTCGCAACGCAGCAGCCATAATCGGCGCCATCTTGAATCCAATAACACATGATTTCCAATTTCTTACCAGATGTAATTTTGTTGCCATTTCTCCCAAAGACAACTCCACTGTGTTCAGCGCCATGTGTTTTTTGCTATATGACTCCGTATGTCGAAAGTTTAACACTTTACTGACAGCCCAGAGTGTCCTGAACTGAGATCAGTCGGTTTAACTTAATTAAAATTATGCGTTGTGTATTGCGAAGCCAAAATACAACGTCCATGCAGAAGGATGCAGGGTCGCATGTGGTTATTAAATAATAATTGCTTTAATAGTAAGTGTTACTAAAACAGTAACAAATACATTAAGTATATCCAATTAATAGCATATTTAATTTCTTTATTAACTATGAAATTATGCCTTTTTCATGTTCTCTAACACTTTACCACTGGTTTGTATTAACTAAAACACATCAGTTAGGTATGATTAACAAGTTGTTTACTAAGGATAAAACAACATTATCAAACTGCCTATAAATTAACTTATTAAACAATAAATAATTTGCTACAGTGAATATAAACAAATAAACTATTTGTACATAGCTCTATGTATTAATAATGTATGAACTATAATTTATAAATTATCAGTTGACTATAAACTAATGCTTTATAACTACTTTATACCGTATAATTATTATAAAGTGTTACCCGATAAATTACACTCTTTTGATATCCGTACACCTGTAGAACAAACGTTAGCAATGCACCATTGTTTACCAATTGCTAGGATACGTCTCTATCGGCAATCAAACACTTGCTAATCTAATAGGAGCATTGCTGTTTTGTTTCCTTAGACGTAACCTTCCGTGCATAAATCACTGCCAGGGAATGCATATGGCCGGGGATCTGAGGTATCGAACCGGAATATCCCATATCCGACTTTGAATGGAATGCAGCATTATACTACACATGCACACGAAGTCATGCACACCTGCTAACATACTACAGACACACTTTAAAACTTGTGTCAAAAACATTAACCCCAGCTGTTTTCTAGAAACATCCATTTGCACTGAAAACTGTTTAGTTTTGAAATCTGGAATTATTCAGAATTTGAAACACACACCAAAGCCATTAACAAGGCAGAGAAATAGGTTTGCAATTAACAGCCACATGGGGCACATACAAATGAAAAAAGACAGAGAAAGCTGCCACAATGCACACATGAACTAATAAATCGAATGAAAACAAACATTGGCCTGGCAGCACATCAAACAACTCTCTTATCAGCAAAGTCAATTTCACTGATCAAAACTAATTAGTACAGAGGCAGGCATTAGGGCAAGGCGGTGCTTGCCCAAAATGCCCTGCGTCTCTCTTAGTATGCTAATGAAGTTCAGTTCAATGGGCTTAATGCCTTTGAAAGTGCAGAGATTTGCTTCCACTAATCGGATGGGACTCTAGCCAGTATTCAACCACGAAGCTAGTTATAATGAGTTAGCGCCGTTCTCTTCTGCTTACTGTTTATCACCTTAATGTCAACATGCAATCACAAGTGACCCAATTTACTTTATTAATCCATGTTTCTAGAATTATTGTGAAAGATTCATCTTTAAGTTTTTGTAGCCGGTGGGTAGTAAAGAAACAACTCAGGATATAGATATATACACACACACACACACACACACACAGGGTTGGGAGGGTTACTTTTGAAATGTATTCCACTACAGATTACAGAATACATGCTGTAAAATGTAATTTGTAACGTATTCTGTTAGATTACTCAATGTCAGTAACGTATTCTAAATACTTTGGATTACTTCTTCAGCACTGGCAGATTTTTTCACTTGTTTTGACTATAAAAACACTGACAGTACAGTAAGACAAAATACACATGTTAAAAATACATTCTCTGAAAAACCAAAATATCTTATGCAGTGTTGTTTCTAAAACAGAATAAATCTAATTGATCTTGTTTTAAGGATTTTTGGATATTTTTTTTACAGGAAAACAATACAAAAATTATTATTATCAAGAATATGATTTTTGCCTTACAGGAAAAAAAGAAATTATGATCCAATGTGAATTTTCTTGATAAAAAAAAAATATGATCGTGCCTGGTAACATGTGCGTGTAAAATGGCTAGAAATAGCATTTTACCTTAGCGTAAAGCTGACAAATTGTTTTAAAAAAAAGATTTATTTGTATTTCTTCTGCTCCAAACTTACTTCTCTGTCTGCTCGTATGAATGTAACATATCAGAAAGTGTTTCACCGCTGTTCAAATGCACTTTGAGTCACAACATTTAAATGTATAAATGTTTTCCATCTGAAAGGACTAAATATTAAATTAAACAAATGAAAAAAATAAAATTAAATAAAAAAACATGCAAATTAATCTCTTCAGTAATCAAAATACATTTTGAATGTAACAGTATTCTAATTACCAATTATTTAAACTAACTGTAGTAGAATACAGTTACTTATATTTTGTATTTTAAATACATAATCCCGTTACATGTATTCTGTTACTCCCCAACCCTGTATGTATATATATGTACGTAATTTGAAAGCAAAGAGCACGAGATACCGCTCTTCGGCTGTCATCACTGCCTCATCACCATTGAGAAAGAGATCCTTATGGATTTAAAAACCTGAGATGTTCTGCATGGTCGTACGATTGATTAAACAGGAAAGGAGGATTGATTTTCTGCAAGCAAACTGGTAAGTGCTTTTTGCATTGTTATAGCAACATCAGGAGTTTTCTAAGTGTAGATTAGACTGCTGGAGCATTCAGTGATGGATCAAGTTTTGAAAAGTAATCGTGTACCCTGACAAAACAATTTATTGCAAGCAACATTTAAATCACTAATATTAGATAGCTTTTTCTTCGTGTTAGACCTCCTTGGTTCTGGCTTTCGTGCGTGGGCGTGTTTTTTAAATGTCATTTGGTATTATTAGTTGACTGCCACGTAATGTATGATAGGCATATGGTGTCTTATTCATTGTGAAACTGTGTTTTCTTAATGGCATGAAATCGCATTGAAGGCCTAGACTTAAAATGCACGGGCCGCCACTGATATATATATATCTATATATTTTTTTAAATGCATTTTATGGATTTTTAACCAGGCTTTAAAGACATGTATAACAGTTAAAAACAACAATTCTTATTACACATGTTCACTTAACTGGAAAACACTGAGCTATAAATCATGAAATAAGATGATCAATTCTAAATTTATATACCCAGTCCTCGAATGTGCACCAAAACATGGCCAAACTCCACACATGCAATCCATATGCATCCTTCAAAAATGATCCATAACAAACACTCAGTTTTAACATACGACTCTTCTGAACACATTTAATGCAATTTATAAGCATTGTGTAAAATTTGATATTTACCCAAATAATTCTGTAATGAAATGGCCATGGAGATGGTGTTAGGACCCATGTGCTGGAAATTTATTATGAACACAAGCAAACAATCCAAATCGGCAGGCAAATAGAGGTCCAACAAGGCAAACAAAACAAAGGGGTATCCAAAAGGCAGTAAATCCAGAAAAACAGGCAATGGTCATAACAAGAGAACAATCAGCAATGTCAATGGAAAAATGCTTGGTAAGGCAGGGTAAACTGGCAATACTTCGCAGAGTCAAAATGGAACAGCATGGCATTTATATAGTTCAAACAGGAAATCACCAAAGAAGAAATGGTACAGAGTTAGTATTTGGGAGAGGGCTCCCTCTGGTGGTTGGTAGGAGGGGTAACAACCTCGGATGTTACAGAACCCCCCCCCCTCGAACAACTCCTGGTGTTCTTCTACTGGGACGTCCCCTTGGTCGTGGTGCTGGACAATTAGGATGGGCATGATGAAATTCTTGGATCAGGGACGGGTCCAGTATGTCCTTGGTGGCTACCAATGATCTCTCCTCTGGTCCGTAGCCCTCCCAGTCCACCAAGTATTGCATCTGGCTCCCTCGTCGTCTTGAGTCCATGATTTCTGACCATATACGCTGGGGCTCCATCTACCTTCAATGGAGGTGGAGGCTCAGAATCCGTGGTTCCAGAACCAGACACCGGGTAGGCGGGTTTCAGCAAGGATACATGGAAGGAAGGAGAAATGCGGTAATTAGCAGAAAGCTCTAAACAGTAAGTAACTGGGTTTATTTGACAGATAATTCTGAAAGGACCCACATATCTTGGACTGAGCTTCCTGCAGGGTAGCCACAACTTGAGATCCCTTGTGGACAACCAGACCCTCTGTCCTGGCTGATAGTTGGGATGGGGGCACCTCCGTCAGTCAGCCTGGAAGCGTTGTGCTCGGACTGCTCGCTGTAGCCGGATATGTGCGCTGCCCCACACCCTCTCGCTTTGCCTAATCCAATCATCCACCGCTGGCACCATAGAAGGTTCTCCTGACCAAGGGAACATCGGGGGTTGGTAGCCCAGCATGCATTGGAAGGGGGTTAAACCCGTAGAGGTATGAGTGAGGGAAATCTGTGCATATTCGGCCCGGGCAGGAAGTCGCTCCACTTCTCCTGTTCACGGCTACAATAGCGCCGAAGATATCTGCCAATCTCTTGGTTTAGATGTTCCACCTGTCCATTGACCTGAGGGTGATAACCAGAGGTGAGACTCACATTAATGTCCAGTTGTTTGCAGAATGCCTGCCAAACTTGGGACGTGAACTGTGGACATCGATTGGACACGATGTCCTCTGGTAATCCATAGATCTTAAACACTTGGAACAAAGCATTAGTGGTTTCCATTGCAGTGGGTAAACCCTTGAGAGGGACAAGTCTACATGATTTAGAAAAATCGATCAATTATTACCAGAATGGCAGTAAATCCATGGGAGTTTGACAGGTCTGTGACGAAGTCAATGGACAGGTGAGACCATGGTATTTGTGGTATGGGCAGTGGTTGAAGCAACCCGGTAGGCAGTTCTCTGGGGGTCTTGGATTGGGCACACACCTGACAAGACTTCACATATTTAGTCACAATCATGAATCAATGATGGCCACCAGAATTAATTACATACCAGGGTAACAGTTCTTTGAATACCAGGGTGTCCTGTGCTCAGGGAAGTGTGGACCCATTGGATAGTCCTCTGACGTAGAGCTTGGGGTACGTAGTGCTTGGTAGGGGGGCAGTTAGGTGGTGACGGTTCATGCTGTTGTGCTCGTTGTATTTCCTCCATGATGTCCCTGCTAATCGGTGCTATGATGACAGATGGTGGCAGGATGGACCCAGGGTGAGTTTGGAGGTGAGGTGGATCACGTCTGCGTGATAGTGCATCCGCCTTGCAGTTCTTGCTGCCAGGACGGTAAGTGACTGTAAAATTGAACCTGGTGAAAAACAATGAACATCGTGCTTGACATGGGTTCAATCACTTGACTGCCTTGATATATTCAAGAATCTTGAGATCGGTGATAACTTGGAATGGGTGGACTGCCCCCTCTAACCAGTGACGCCATTCCTTGAGTGCCGCTTTCATGGGAAGTAATTCTTTATTCCCCACATTATAGTTACATTCAGCTGAGTTCAACTTCCTGGAGAAAAAGGCACAAGGGTAAAGCTTGCCTGGTGTTCCGTGATGTTGTGACAGGACCGCTCCAATCCCACAATCTGAAGCGTCTACCTCAATGACGAAGGGAAGATTGGGGTCAGGAAGTTTCAGTATCGGAGCGGTCGTGAAGCTTGACTTGAGGGAGATGAAGGCTTGATATGCGGCATCGTTCCGTGGCAACTTGCTTGGCTTTCCCTTGAGCAACGACATGAGTGGTGCTGCAATGGTACTGTAATTCCTAATGAAATGGCAATAGAAGTTGGAAAAGCCCAGGAACCACTGTAATTCCTTGATTTTAGAAGGTCGAGGCCATTCAGTGACTGCTGTTACCTTTGAGACATCCATCTCCATACCTTGATGGCTGATATTGTAACCCAGGAAAGTGGTATGAGAGGTATGGAACTCACACTTTTCTGCCTTGACAAATAGTTGGAGTTCCTGGAGACGTGATAAGACTGTCTTGACCTGCTGGATATGTTGTTCCATGTTTTGTGAGTGGATGAGGATGTCATCAATGTAGGCCACCACAAAATGATTCAGTAAGTCTCTGAATATTTAGTTGATAAAGGACTAGAAAACTGAGGGGGCGTTGGCAAGTCCATACGGCATGACCAAATATTCATAGTGCCCCCTGGTGGTGATGAAAGCAGTCTTCCACATCCCCTTCTCAAATACTGACGAGGTTATAAGCACACCTTAGATCAAGTTTGGTATAGATCTTGGCTTCACGAAGTTGTTCAAGGGCTGAGGGGATAAGTGGTAATGGGTAACGATATTTTATGGTGACAGAGTTCAGGCCTCGATAGTCGATACAGGGACGTAGACCACCAGCCTTCTCTATGAAAAAGAACCCTGCAGCAGCTGGGGAGGTAGAGGGATGGATGTAACCGGAGGCAAGGGCTTCCTCAATGTAATCTCCATGGCGAGGGTCTCGGGGCGTGACAATGCATATGCCTTGCTTCTCAGTGGGGCTGTATTAGACAGAAGTTCAATGGCGCAGTCCCATGGACAATGAGGAGAAAGTTGCGTAGCTTTGATTTTGCTAAACACCTCACTGAACTCTATACTCCTTGGGGATCGTGGGCTCCTTCTGTGATTCGGGGTTCTCAATACTGATGATAAGACAAGGCATTGAAACAGCAACATGGAGACAATGTTTGTGACAAAAACTTGACCATTGCGTGAGCTCACCTTGGTTCCAAGATATCGATGGGTAATGGATGGCCAGCCAGGGATGAACCAGGATAAGAGCATGCTTGGGTGAGTTGATGACATATAGTGAGATTTTTCAACATGAAAATCCAACCTTGATGGTTATCGGAACAGTCTGTTGGGTTATGCCAGTACCAATAGGAGTGTTGTCAACAGTGGTGATGTTAATCATTGGGGAGCAGTGAATGGTGGGTATGTTGAGTTCTTGTACAATCTCCTGATTAATGAGATTAACAGCAGCACTAGAATCCACTAAAGCTGTAAAACTCTTTACATGATCACCAATGGAGACCTCTACAGGTAACAGAAAATGGTGAAACATGTGATACAATGTTCATTTTACTTACATTTTGCCTTGACTCGGGAGAACTTTATTTCTTGTATGGGCATGCAGCGTTGAGATGACCTGGTGAGCCACAATAAAAGCAAAGGTTTTTGTTGCGTCAACATCAGCGTTCCTCCATGTAAACACAAGTGTAAGCAACTTGCATGGGTTCGGGTGATACAGTGGATGCCTGGGCCTGTACTGAGACTGTAGAATTCGAGGTGAAGCAAAACTGAGGCCGTGAAGCATTCTGAAGCAGGTTATCAATCTTGATGGCCATAGTTATGTATTCAGAAAGATTCGTACCTTCACCCTTGCAGGTCAGTTCCGTCCTGAGTTTCAGGTTAAGCCCTTCGCGGAAAACAGTCTTCAGAGCGACATCATTCCACCCACTCTGAGCCGCTAGTGTCCTGAACAGAACTGCATAATCCGCTGCTGATCGATGACCCTGGCGTAGATGAAGTAGTAGCTGAACAGAGATATCTTGGCTGCCCGCTGGATACTCGAAGACTTCGTGGATTTGTTGAACAAAGTAATCAAATGAAACCTGGATTTGAGTATCTTTATCCCAAACAGTGGCGGCTTAATCGAGAGCTTTGCCGGTAAGCAGTGACATAAAAAAAAAAGAACATTTCCTGGCATCTTGATCAAATGATTCAGTCTGATTTGAGAAAAATACCTTGCATTGTTATAAAAAAAACCCTGGCATTTTTCAGCAGAACCATCAAACCAGAGCAAAGTTTACCGGTTTAGCATGGGGAGCTGGCAGTGAGTGAATGTATTGTGTCAAACATTCGTTGGCAGCTCGTAGGTTGTGCAGCTGGTCTTGGTAACCCCTTAATACCTCGCGCTGGTGCGTGAATGCGGCCTGGAGCTGTGAAACTTCCGCTGGATCCATGTTAGGTGAAGTATTCTGTAATGAACTGGCCATGGAGACGGTGTTAGGATCCATGTGCTGGAAGTTTATTATGAACACAAGCAAACAATCCAAATCAGCAGGCAAACAGAGGTAGTCGTAAAGCAAGCGGTAATATCCAATAAACCTGAAAGAAAATCCAACAAGGCAAACAAAACAAAAGAGGTATCCAAAGGCAGTAAATCCAGGAAAACAGGCAAAACAATCGGCAATGGAAAACTACTTGTTAAGGCAGGGAAAACTGGCATTACTTTGCAGAGTCAAAATGGAACAGCATGGTATTTATATAGTTCAAACAGGAAATCACCAAAGAAGACACGGTACAGAGTTAGTATTCGGGAGAGGGCTCCCTCTGGTGGTTGGTAGGAGGGGTAACAACCTTGGATGTTACAAATTCTCAAACGATAAACAAAACCAGGAGCTGTCTTGCACACCTTATGTTTTCACATCTCTAACATGAGAGAGTGCTGGAAAGCAGGTGTCACAAAACTCCAGTTCTTAAAGGGGCCACGTCCAGTTTATGACTAGAGTTAAATTATATGAAATTTCTCCACTTGGCTACACTTTTATCAAAATGAATAACTTGTTCCATCTCTTCCTTTTCAGCCAATGTCACCAATCCCTGCAATGTGCCCTAACTTCTCAAAATAAGACAAGTTTTCAGTGACAAGAAATTGGTCTGTCTGCACTGACTATCAACCGACAGCCTGAATGTCAATACAGTACAATACTGTACATTCTATATATATATACTTTTTTATATATTTTTTATTTTTATTGAATAATGTGTATCTATATAGTGCGTATTGTATACTGTACAGTGTATGTTATTATTTGTATATTGTTGAGTGTAATTATGTGTATAACAGATGTTTAAATTGTGTTGTGTTAATTTGATGTTATTGTAAATTGGTATATGTCTCATCACTGTCACGACTGCTATGTTGATCGGAACTGCACCCAAGAATTTCACACACCATTGCACTAGTGTATATGGCTGTGTGACAATAAAGTGATTTGATTTGATTTGAACACAAAACTGCAGGACTACATGTACAAGTTTAGCAAATCAGAGGTTTAATGTACAATAGAGCATAGCTGTCATGTGCCATTATTATTATTTATTTAATTTTCCAATGGGGAATTAATTATTAATGATATCTTATAATCCTTTAAAGATAGACCTACCATAAGCTCCAATGTTGCTAAATGATGGTATTAGCTCCTGTTGAAGCCATCAGAATTATATATATATATATATATATATATATATATATATATATATATATATATATATATATATATATCAACGTTTATTGCTGAATTCCTGGTGAAGACCTACACTACCTATAATCCACCAATTAGAGAATCACAAAGCACGTCAAACGAGCTCTGCAGTGACCAACCACTTCCATGATGCACTAAGTTTGACTTTAAATACAGTACTGTGCAAAAGTCTTAGGCACAGAAGATGTTTCACAATAGCATTTGTCTGAAGATGGTTATTTATATCTTCAGCTTTAGTGTGTCAAAAGGAAATATAAACTTTAGACTCCCAAACATTACTTTTGCAAATAGAAAAGATTAGAATAGAAGAACAGGGAGTCGTCATGGCCCCCACAAAGCCCCTCACTGAACATCGTGTCAGTCTGAGATTACATAAAGAGACAGCTGAGACAGCCTAAATAGATAGATGAACTGTGGCAAATTCTCCAAGAAGCTTGGAATATCCTATCTGCCACAAACCAAGAAAAACTGTGTCCAGGTGTACCTAGGAGAATTGGTGCTGTTTTAAAGGCAAAGGTGGTCACACCGAATATTGATTTAGCTTTTTTATGTTTAGTGTACTTTGTATGACATTAAGTGATAAATGAAAACTATTTATGTCAATATTTTTCAAGACATCCTCACTATGCAAAATTTTTCACAAGTGCCTAAAACTTTTGCACAGTACTGTATATTTAATCTTTATTTATGGTCAACAACTTTAATTCAATAGTTTTGTCTTGTCTATTATTTTTTCGTAATTCGATGATGTCAGTCGCAGTGCTTCATGGGATTGTAGTTCATTCCCTCATGCCAGACATTAAGGACACAGTGTTGTACCTTTGTCTTGTCCAATTTTTATTTATTTATCTATTTATGTGCTTAAAATCAAAGTTTATAATGTTGTGATTCACTTCGGTGCTGGTTGGTTTTGTTCATGGCTTACAACTCTTTTATGAATTTCTTTATGAAATCCATATGTAAAATATGAATGGGAAAAATACTTCCTAGACACTGTTGTGCCTCTCTTTTAAGAGGAGCTTGATTATGGACCAATGGGATTTTACTGTGTGCGAGACTACTCAGTCAGTGGCCAATAGAAAAACCAAGTGATCATCAAAATGTCCTGTTGCTTGTTTAAGTTACAGCTGACTAAGACAAAAACTCATATTTACATCATCACTTTTCATTGTTTATAGCTGAAACATGTCACACCGGGTTTGGACACAATGTTACTTTGAAACCCTCCCTTCAGCCAGTTGGCTCCATTCCCATTTGATAAAATCAAGTATATTTTTTCCACATCGAATATCCTGTTTCTCTTGGAAATATGTGTGGAATTACAGAGATAAAATGGGCTGCAAACGCTTTTTCATGTTGATGTTAATTGCACCTTCTACAAAGCATTTATGAAGTCCCTACAGCAGAACAGGTGCTGTTTTTGGAACTGTTCCCTCAGTGAGCATTTGAAAGCAAAGTATTGTCAAACCCCAAGTTGCTCTAAAAATAGCATAAATCCGAAACCTTTATCGTCAACCACCAGACGTCAATTCAGAGAGAATTCTAAGAAACACAACAATGAAGGATGCATGCACTGGCTGCTGGCTGTTGCAACCAACTTGCAACATCATACAAGTCCTTGGGGTGTATGCTAGTGCAATTAATTATGCTATCAAACAGTTCCACAGACGACCGGTGGTCTGCAGACACTCCAGCATGTAATCAAGTGTAATCAAGCCCCCTGGTTCAAACACTGGCAGAGGGCACTGAAACTAACAGCGCTATGGGTCGCAAGCATGGCAGTTCCCCTGCTGCTTCTGAGTGCTAGAGGCGTGCTAACGGGGGAAGTGACAGAGGCAGGAGGCACGTGGAGGAGAACACTGGGCTAATGACTGATAGGTCGTGGGTGGAGAGGAAATGAGGAGGCAGGAGACAACATTTTATTGCTAATGATTACTTCTGCCGCAACTTCACGGTTGGTGAGAGGATGAGACATTGTTTAGCGTTTAGTTTCTAGAAAACTGCTGGCTAGACTTAAACACTGCATAAAGTGGCTCCAGAATGAGTTTCAGATAGTTTGGGTGTTGTAGTAGTGGGTTGCAGTCTCACGTAGCCAGAACTTTGACTAGACGGCACAAGGTCTGGTCCTCAGTGCAGCTTATTCTGGCCAATAATATCCCAGTTAAGGCTAATTTATTCTGGATGAACAGGCTTCTTTCAGTTCGCCTAATAAATATGACAACATTATTGTTCTCCTAAAAGTGTTTGCTTGGTTATATTTTGTTTGCGCACATCCCTGAAATTCTTGATTTAGGAGAACTCAGCTAGTCGAAGAGCGATGATGATTGATTAAAACTAATCGTGGGTGTGGTTTGGATGTGACATACTTTATTTATAATTGCACATGCAAGCTGAGGAAAGTGTAGCTAGCTAGGTTACTATATTAATGTTCAAATTAGTGCTGTCAATCAATTACAATTTTTAATAAAATTAATTACATAGTATGCCGATTAATTAATCGCAATATACTGTATACATATTTGTTAAGAAAACCCCATAAATACCAATAATTCAATAAATAATTATTAAATACTTATAAATAGTTATATTTAAATAATTATAAATAATAATAATTATATTATTATTATTATTGAAAGCAATAATATAAATAATTAAAATGCATTACATCATTGTGGCACACGAGTAAAGCATTAAAAAAGATGGTAACACTTTACAATAAGGTTCCATTTGTTAACATTATTTAATAACTTTAGTTAACATGAACTAACAGTGAACAATACTTTTACAGCTTTTATTAATCTTAGTTAATGTTAATTTCAACATATACCTAATGCATTAACTAATATCACGAATAGAACCTTATTGTAAAGTGTTACGAAATAGTCAATTCAAAAAGTGGCTTTAGGATGAATATATTGTTTATTTCCATATTAATGATTATGTCATCTGACTATCATTGGACTACAGTTCACAGCAATCCATTTTGCAATTGAATTTGTCAATCAGTCTGAGATAGATTTATTATGAGGGCTTGTCTACGGATGCATCATACTTTGGGCCTCAGACGCTTTTGGAGTGTCTCAGTTGTGTCGCATCATACACATACCTTTTTAAGGTCGCTGTACCAAGTTAAACATAGTTTGAAGCTTAGAAAAACACATCTTGATATCCCTGTGTTCATATTTGTGCTCCATCAAGCTGTGTTTGAACACTAGTATGTGTTCTCATCTTGTGGTGTCTGCTGTCAGTGAGTGTGGTTTGTTCTCTGTATTAGCGCGTTGCCCAAACAGCTGAAGTTTTGCTTACTGCCCCCTGGAGAAAACAGGTAATACTTCAAACTTGAATTGCTCATATGGATGGAATATTCCTTAACACGGTCCAGGGACATGATTAATTGCATTAATTTTTTTAATGCGTTTTTTTTTATATAATTAATCGCACTGAATTAATGCATTATATTGACAGCCCTAGTTAAAATGGATCCTCTTCTCTGTCTTTACGAGGTTGTTCAAAAGATTACCTTTTTAAATGATGCACACAAACACAAATTTCACAAAGATGTGGCCACAACAAATGCGTTGAGAGACTTGAGGTAACTTGACACCGAAAGTGGAATCTGCGACAAATTCAGTCAGGCAAAGAATTGATATAGCGATAAAAGCGACGATCCACCGAGCAAAGGACCTGCATTTTTTTGTTTGCCTAGGATGCTTTAGTTTGTTCATCAGAAAAGAGTTTAGCTTCTTCCAGTGCATACTGTAAATTAGAAAGAGAACATCTGATGGACATGTAAAGAGACCAACCAATCTAGGTTTTGTTGTTACGTTTAGGGGTCGGCACACTAATGTCAGTGAATAGGTGCACAGAATAAAGAGAACTTTCTTTATCAATCTACCTCATACTGTTTGTTTGTTAAAAAAAAAATTGCGTAAAGCCATCCAATTAGGTTGGAAATTCAGCCAGGCAATTTCAATTAGCAATTTTAGCCAGTGCTTGCCAATTTGTTGTGTAATATGCATCAGACCTTAAGTGAAAGGCTGAGATTAGATGCATTGTGAAGTCGCTAAATGGCGAAGACTGTGCTCATAAATCGCTGATTATTGTGATAAGGGATAAAACATGTTTATTCATTTATTGGCCTTAAACAGCTCGCTGTGCAGCTGGATCCTGGACTTCCTGTCAAGCAGACGCCAGGTAGATAGAATGGGCAGCAACATCTCCTCATCACTGACCCTCAACACTGGAGCCCCACAGGGCTGTGTTCTCAGCCCACTCCTGTATCCCTGTACACACATGACTGTGGAAACACACAGCTCCAATGCCATCATTAAGTTTGCTGATGATACAACGGTGGTAGGTCTGATCACTGACAATGATGAAACGGCCTACAGAGAGGAGGTGCACACTCTGACATGCTGGTGTCAGGAGCACAACATCTCCCTCAACGTCAGCAAGACAAAGAAGCTTGTGGTGGACTTCAGGAGAAAAGACAGAGAACACAGTCCCATCACCATCAATGGAGCACCAGTGGAGAGAGTCAGCAGCTTCAAGTTCCTCAGTGTCCACATCACTGAGGAACTCACATGGTCCGTCCACACTGAGGCCGTTGTGAAGAAGGCTCATCAGCGCCTCTTCTTCCTGAGACAGCTGAGGAAGTTTGGAATGAACTGCCACATCCTCACACGGTTCTACACCAGCACTGTAGAGAGCATCCTGACTGGCTGCATCACTGCCTGGTACGGCAATAGCACCGCCCACAACCGCAAAGCCCTGCAAAGGGTGGTGCAAACTGCCAGACACATCATTGGAGGTGAGCTTCCCTCCCTCCAGGACATATATACCAGGTGGTGTGTGAAAAAAGCTCGGAGGATCATCAGAGACTCCAGCCACCTGAGCCATGGGCTGCTCTCACTGCTACCATCAGGCAGGCGGTATTGCAGCATCAGGACCTGCACCAGCCGACTCCATGACAGCTTCTTCCCCCAAGCAATCAGACTTTTGAACCCTTGATCTCTCATGATCAACTGCACTGCACTTTGTTAATCTTATTATCTCACACTGGACTGTCATAAATTATATTCTCTCTCAACAACACACTGGCAACTGACTATCAACCAACAGCCTGAATTGTGTTGTGTAAATCTGATGTTTATTGTAAATTGGTACATGTCTCATCACTGTCATGACTGCTATGTTGCTCGGAACTGCACCCAAAACTTTCACCCACTATTGCACTTGTGTATATGATTGTGTGACAATAAAGTGATTTTATTTGATTGATTTGAAGTATAGAGCATTCATTAAGAAAAAAAAAAAAATCTAATGAAATTATTTAAGTGATGAATGCCCTGAGTATTTACATTTAATTTACATTGAACTTTTTCAGTATTTATATGGACATGTTTTGTTTCTTATCTCAAGAATCAGTGAAATAATAAAGCAATATTCCAGGTTCAGTGCTAAACTCAAATTAAGCTCAATCGACAGCATTTGTGGCATAATGTTGATAACCACAAATATTTGACTTGTCCTGCATTTTTGTTTTTTTTTAAGCAAAAATCTGGGTTATAGTGAGGCACTTGCAGTGGAAGTGAATGGGGCCAATCTGTAAAATATCCAGTGTTTCAGAAGTGTAGACACAAGATATGCATGTTAACATAAGTGTAGTGTGATAAAATCACTCAATTCTAACTTTACACAATTTTCAGTATTTTTCATTGACACTGTAAACCCTAAAATGGTCACTGTGTTGCCCTTAAGGAATTTGTTTAACTTTCTCAAATGTTTTCTTTAAATATTTGCTAGTACCTATTTTTAGTTGAAAATGAAAAGTTGATAACTACTTTACAGTTTAACAAACTCGTTTGTAAAATTGATATTATTTGTGTCATGTGATGATGTCACTTCCTGTTAAGCTCTTCCTGGTTCTGTGAAAAAAAAAAAATAGAGACAGACATGTTGTGCACGCTCTAATATTCCATTTGTATCCACTATGAAGCATCATAGAGACAATGCCGTAAATTCATTTATTTGACATTATTTGACGTGTTAAATATCATATATTAGTAATGTTTTCATTAAAGAAAAAATAATGTTCGATAAGTTATTAAAAAACGGTTTGTTTACTATTGTGTACAAGCTAACAGCAATACTAGTAGCCATGTTACCATGGTACTTGGTACCTCACCTGCTACTTACAGTGGGGGACAGCAAGTATATTCATATTTACAGCTATTTACAATATAATGTTTAGTCAAGAACATGGACACTGAATATTTTTGTATTGCTTTTATTTACAGTTTTCACCAGCATGTTAATGAGAAAGTGTGACAGTAAATGGTCAACCTTACTACAACTTCGTCTTCATTGGCTACGGTTTAACTTGGTGTTTAGTCAGAGTTTCGACACACTGCACAAGAACGCTACAGTCATGAAAATGGCAAATTTAACTTTTGTTTTTCTTAACAATTCTCAAATAAAGGTCAAGTTATAACAGGATGTGGCAGCGGGGGCGTGGTCAAGCATCTCTCCGGAGAGAGAGAAAGCGGTAAGGGCGCTTACACCTGAGCTAAATTATGTCTAACACCTGTCTCTAATTTCAGTGAGCACGGGGAGAGCGGCATAAAGAGACACACCACAAATAGAAGAGGGAGAGAGAGCCTGGGCATGACAGACCCGAACCAGAAGCAAAGATTTTTTTATTACAAATAATGAGAGTTTATTTTGTGAAGCGGTGTGTGATAGTGGATTAACTTAGTGCATAACGTGAGACTGTAAATTGTGCTGCAAACAGAGAAAATAAATCCTTACCTAAACAAGGAAAGCTGCTTCTCGCCTCCTCCTTTACACTGGTGCCGAAACCCAGGTTTGAAGTTTGGGTCGAAGATGGATGGAAGTCGTCCCGTAGAGTCCTCCCAGTTGGCGGAGATCCTCCAAGCCCTCGCCAGCCTACATCAGAGCCACCAACAGACACTGCTTGAGCTCCTGCACGCTCAAGCCGAGGACCGGCAGGCGATCTGGAGCCTCCTCAGCCAGGAGGCGTCCTCAGCCGCGACCCCGGACACTCCCACGCCGTTACCCCCGCCAGCATTACAGAAAATGGTGGCGGCGGACGACCCTGAGGCCTTCCTGGATTTGTTTGAGCGGACTGCCGAGATCTGGGGCTGGCCGCACGGCCAATGTGTGGCCCGACTGATCCCACTATTGTCCGGGGAAGCCCAGCTCGCGGCTCAACAACTGCCAGCGACGAGCCTCCTGGCCTACGGAGATTTAAAAAGAGCCATCTTGCAACAGGTTGGTCGCACTCCAGAGGAAAGTCGTCAACTCTTCCGGAGCTTGAAGTTGGAGAGCTCCGACTGCCCGTTTGCCTTCGCCCAGCGGCTCCATGACGCCTGCCAAAGATGGCTGCTAGCAGGGGACCGCGACGTCAATGGAGTTATCGACCAGGTGGTACTGGAACAATTCACAGATCGACTGCCAAAAGGGACGGCAGAGTGGGTCCAGTGCCACCGCCCAGCGTCGTTGGAGGAAGCTGTCCGACTTGCGGAGGACCACATGGTGGCGATCCCGAGGGCGGAAGAGCCCTCCTACATCTTCTCTCCTCCCTCTGTTTCTTCCCCCTCCCCTCTCTCCTCTCGTTCTGCTCTCTCTCCAGGTCCCGTTCCTGCCCCACGCAGACGAGGAGGACTTCAGCCCCTGAGACCAGTTCCCCGGGTGTGGGAGGCGACACCTTCCCCTACTCCAATGCCCCGCCACTCTCCCCCTCGGGGGGGGCGCCCGCCGACGCAAGTGCAGGCGTAGCGCCTGGGCCGGCCTGCTGGAGGTGCGGAGACCCGAGCCACTTCTGAGATCAGTGCCCTCTGATGGAGCTGGGGATGGTGGTGCGGGTCTCTGACCTCCCACAGGCTGCCCCCGACCGGGCCGGAGTGTACCGGATACCGGTAAGTGTCAAGGGGGGTACTCACCAAGCGTTGGTGGACACCGGTTGTAATCAAACCACTATCCACCAACGCCTGGTTCAACCCGAGGCATTGGTCACAACTAAAACGGTGAAGGTGAAATGTGTACACGGGGATATTCACAAGTATCCGGTGGTGACCCTGATGATTAAATTCCGGGGGAAAAAGCATAGAGTGGAAGCCGCGGTTAGTTCCCGCCTCACCCATCCGTTGATTTTGGGGACTGATTGGCCTGACTTTAGAGTTTTATTAAAGGGAATTTGCACAGATGGGTCCTGTACGAAAATAGGGAGATGTGTGATGTGCGATGCTCTGGCAGGGGAGGCGGAGCCGGGGCCGTCCTCGACAGCTCCACGTCATAATGACGAGAGAGGGGGAGAGGCTGCAGCCCCTCCCCTTCTCAGGGAATTCCCTGAGGGGGATTTCCCTTTGGAGCAGTCGCGAGACGAAACCCTCAAACACGCCTTTGACCAAGTGAGAGTCATCGATGGTCAACGACTCCAGCCTGACATCGCCCTTTCATACCCCTATTTTGCAATTATAAATGAGCGGTTGTATAGAGTGACACAGGACACTCGGATCAAAGAGGATTCAACCCAACTTTTGATTCCAAGGAGCCGTCGGGAAATGGTATTCCAGGCGGCTCATTATAATCCCATGGCAGGTCACTTAGGAGAAAGGAAGACACTGAACCGTCTAATAGCCCGTTTCTATTGGCCGGGCATTGGCGGCTATGTCCGCAGGTGGTGTGCGGTATGCTGCGAATGCCAGCTGGTTAACCCACCGGCCATCCCAAAAGCGCCATTGCGTCCTCTCCCTCTGATTGAGGTCCCCTTTGAGAGAATTGGAATGGACCTCATCGGGCCATTAGAACGGTCAGCACGCGGATATCGCTTTGTATTGGTCCTAGTGGACTATGCAACGCGATATCCAGAAGCAGTGCCTCTTCGCAACATCTCAGCGCGCAGTGTTGCGGAGGCACTCTTCAAAGTAATCTCCCGGGTGGGGATTCTGAAAGAAATCCTTACCGATCAGGGCACAACATTTATGTCACGGACACTACGCGAACTGTACGAGTTGTTAAATATTAAATCGATTCGCACCAGTGTGTACCATCCTCAAATGGATGGCCTGGTGGAACGATTTAATAAAACCCTCAAAAACATGATTCGTAAGTTCGGGTGCTAGAAATTGGGATAAATGGCTCGACCCCCTGTTATTTGCAGTACGAGAGGTCCCGCAAGCCTCCACTGACTTCTCCCCATTCGAGCTGCTGTATGGGCGACGCCCACGCGGTGTGCTTGATGTATTGCGAGAGGCCTGGGAGGAGGGACCTTCAAACAGTAAAAATGAAATTCAGTACATTCTTGATCTTCGAGCAAAACTCCACACTTTGGGGCAGCTAACACAGGAGAATTTGCTCCAAGCTCAAGAACGAAAGCGCCGACTGTATGACAGGGGAGCTCAGCTAAGGGAATTTGCACCGGGAGATAAAGTGCTTGTATTGCTTCCCACATCAAGCTCTAAATTACTCGCCAAGTGGCAAGGACCCTTTGAGGTTACACGAGGAGTGGGAGATCTCGATTATGAGGTTAAACGAACCGATAGAGGGGTCGCACATCAAATATACCACCTCAATCTCCTGAAATTGTGGAGGGAGGCGGTTCCCGTGATGTTGGCTATGGTAGTTCCCGAGAAGGCGGAGCTCGGACCGGAGGTGAGTTCAAAACATAAACAGTTCACCCCGGTCATTTGCGGAGACCACCTCTCACCGAGTCAACTCACGGAGGTTGCTAAGTTGCAACAGGAGTTTGCGGACGTGTTCTCCCCTCTACCGGGACGTACGAACCTCATCCACCACCACATCGAGACCGAGCTGGGGGTCGTGGTACGTAGCCGCCCCTATCACATTACCCGAACATAAAAAAAAATTGTTCGGGAAGAATTGGATGCAATGCTCGATATCGGGGTAATAGAAGAACCCCACAGTGATTGGTCCAGCCCAGTTGTTCTAGTGCCTAAGAGCGACGGGTCTGTATGATTCTGTGTGGATTATAGAAAAGTCAACGCGGTGTCTAAATTTGATGCATATCCAATGCCTCGCATTGATGAGTTGCTCGATCGGTTGGGCACTGCTCGATTTTACTCGACATTGGATTTGACGAAGGGTTATTGGCAGATCCCCTTGACACCAATTTCCTGTGAGAAAACTGCCTTCTCCACACCATTTGGATTACACCAATTTGTGACACTTCTGTTCGGTTTGTTTGGGGCCCCGGCTACGTTTCAGCGTCTCATGGATCGAATCCTCAGACCGCATTCAGGCACATGCAACATCTGAGGACGATTCTGAGATCGCTGCACCGAGCGGGACTCACAGCGAACCCAAAGAAGTGCGCGATTGGAAGGGTGGAGGTACGGTATCTGGAGTTCCACTTGGGCCATGGGCAGGTGCGTTCCCAAATTGATAAGACAGCGGCGATTACGACTTGCCCGAGACCCAAGACCAAAAAGGGGGTGAGACAGTTCCTGGGGCTGGCTGGCTATTATAGAAGGTTCGTGCCTAATTATTCGGATGTCACCAGCCCGCTGACTGATCTCACTAAAAAGGGAGCTCCAGATCCGGTCCAGTGGACGGAGCAGTGTCAGCGGGCGTTCACGCAAGTTAAAGCTGCACTTTGCGGGGGGCCGCTTTTACATTCACCTGACTTCTCTCTCCCTTTTGTTTTACAGACAGATGCTTCAGACAGGGGGCTGGGGGCCGTACTCTCACAGGTGGTGGAGGGGGAGGAGCGCCCGGTGCTGTACATTAGCCGTAAGCTCTCGTTAAGGGAAACTAAGTACAGCACCGTAGAAAAGGAGTGTCTCGCCATCAAGTGGGCGGTCCTCACTCTCCGATACTACCTGTTGGGGCGGGCCTTCACCCTCTGTTCTGATCACGCCCCACTCCAGTGGCTCCACTGCATGAAAGATACCAATGCCTGGATCACCCGTTGGTATCTGGCTCTTCAGCCGTTTAAGTTCAAGGTGGTCCAGAGACCGGGGGCGCAGATGGCTGTCACCGACTTCCTTTCCAGGAATGGGGGGGTGGGGATGCCGCCCCGGCCTGAGTCAGGCGGTGGGGATATGTGGCAGCGGGGACGTGGTCAAGCATCTCTCCGGAGAGAGAGAAAGCGGTAAGGGCGCTTACACCTGAGCTGAATTATGTCTAATACCTTTCTCTAATTTCAGTGAGCACGGGGAGAGCGGCATAAAGAGACACACCGCAAATAGAAGAAGGAGAGAGAGCCTGGGCACAACAGACCTGAACCAGAAGCAAAGATTTTTTATTACAAATAATGAGAGTTTATTTTGTGAAGCGGTGTGTGATAGTGGATTAACTTAGTGCATAACGTGAGACTGTAAATTGTGCTGCAAACAGAGAAAATAAATCCTTAGCTAAACAAGGAAAGCTGCTTCTCACCTCCTCCTTTACACAGGAGAATAAATGTGCTTTCAGAAAATTATAACATTTGTGCCTTTAAACCCTCCAAAAATTGGCCCTATTCACTTCTATTATTGGTGCCTCACTGTAACCTCGATTTAGATTTTTACTATTTTTAAAGAAAAGGAGGAACGAGTTGAAATAAATGTTTGTGGCAATTAACATTGTCACAAGTGCTGTTGATTGAGCTTACATTGTATTGAGCCCAGAATATTCATTCAAT
Source organism: Myxocyprinus asiaticus (assembly GCF_019703515.2). Taxonomy (NCBI): domain Eukaryota; kingdom Metazoa; phylum Chordata; class Actinopteri; order Cypriniformes; family Catostomidae; genus Myxocyprinus; species Myxocyprinus asiaticus. The sequence continues at coordinate 7,424,033 of NC_059393.1, forward strand.
TATGTTGCGCTGACATTACTATATTCCTAGACCGTCCAGTCACATAAGCTAATTAATATTTATGAGCCAAAAACCTTCACCTTAATCTTTTTTGCAGACGTATTTTAATATGTTCTAATGACCCGGCAAAAAAGAAGCAAAGAGAAATGGGATATTGACTGCAGTTTTGCTCAAAGGACAAACGAATGACAACTAAATGACTTCGGATGCAGCCAGTCTCTAGGAATCAAAGAACTATGTGTATAAATTTGGAGTGGACTCATGGTAGAGAAATGAGTTCTCTGGAGCTAGTCTCCAAACCCCTTCATTAAACATCATGACATGCTCGTACCTATGAATAAAGCTTTGCAAATCTAACAGCAGTGTGAGCAAAGAAACGGTAATGCCCAGGGCTATGGAATTCAAATATTAAATACCATTACAGAGACCTACCAGACTTCTGAGTAATAGTTCAACAACTGATGTTCTTTAAATGTTGATAATCAATTAGCCACTTTTATGTAGATCATATTTCATGAAACTGAATTCAAATAAATCAATGCTAGATTTATCTTCCCCATTCCCCATTTGATTGCTTGGTCCAATCCAGAGTTTGATTTCTTTCCCCTCAGCACTGGCCCGCTGGCCTCTTTTCACACTGTACTTTTGGGTTGGAGCCATGGTAAGGACCAGATGACCTTTTCTAGAGGAATTGCTGTTGAGCATTGGGTTCGAAAACCACTTTCATATCAACCAAATTAACTCTAAGGTCAAATGGACTCACCATTGACCTAAAGGACCCTTAGTTATGGATTCACTTCTTACCAAAGTAGACGCCTCAGTGTAGGAGAGCAGGGCCTTGTTTGCCAAAAGCATTGTAAGTCTAAGTAGATCGTAGAATTCATCTTATGATTCATCTTAGTTTTGCGGCCTGTTTCTCAAAAGCATCGTAAATTAAGTAGTATTTGAAAATGCTCATAGATTAATGAGTGCTCTGGAGTAATCGTACAGCGCTAAGAACATCGTAAGGACACAGAATTATACAGATACCTGCTGGACAATCACAAAATTACACCTAATACAATTTAAATACCTATAGCTACACTTTATGCTCATTAAATATCAGTATACTTAAGTTTTTATTTTATTATTATTTTTAACTGACAAGGCTAATAATAATAAGAATAATAAATGCAGAAAATGGCTAGTCAATATTGGATGAACAGATAAATTAATAAGTAAACAAATTAAGTTATTTGTGGGCTAGTTGGTAACAACAGAGTGATGGCATGATTGTTGCAGTGAACTGTAAAAATTACAATCAGAGAGAGACGGAAAAAAGTCAATAACTTGCTGCCATGCATGAAAATACAGTATATTGCCACCTAAGGACACTCTCACCCGCACCATGCGTTGTGTAGTACCGCACATGCTGTGTAGCATTGCTGTTACCATTATCACTTTTGGGAGTAAAGAGCAGATCTCCCTTTGATGTCCCTAAAGTGCAGCTTCCACACATTTCCTTATTTTGCATTCCGTATATTACTGTGAATCTCGCTATATTCATTTAATGCTTGTTGTCATTAGCATGACCATACACAGGGTCTCCGCTGTCTTCACTGATCCTGGAAGCTTTAATCTCGACACACAGAGCAAATTTTGAAAACAAAATATTAAAATGCACATCTGATGAATGAAGCAGTGATTGTATAAAATAACGAACATCTGTAAAATCACTCGTAGAAAAGGCTCTTAACCACTAAGCTCAAACATTATTGGGAAAGGAGGCCCAGGTCTGTATTGTGGTGGTCAGCAATTGCCTCTGCAATTGCAATCATTAGCTTAAAACCGAAAAGGAATTTTCTTTAAGCCCAATCTTTCCGAGTTGGGGACGTGTCAATTAACGGTTAATTGCAGAAGCTAATTGCTGTAGTATTGGTCATAATTAAGGTTTAATTCTACAATGTAGTTTGGATACATATAAAACACATGCAAACTTGATAGCGTGCTCAAAAAATGTCCAAGCTGATCTACTAACCTAGTCTACTGAGGAGTTAGTTTCTATAAATAAATGTGTCATTTGAGGCATGCCTCTATTAGAGTGCGATAACCCTTAAAGACAGATCTACCGTGAGCTGTGAGGTTGTTTAATCGCTTTTGTTGAAGCCATCAGTCCGCATCATTTTAACATTTTTTTTTTTTTTTTAACAACTACATTCCCCATGATCCTGAAGAGAAACGGTCCACCAATCAGTGCATTGCTGCAAACAAGACACATCAAAAGAGCCCTGCAGCGACTGTCCACTCACATGACACACTGTGAATGATGTGATTTAGTTGGTCTTCCTGCACTCTCAAACTACTTACTGTATATATTTGTAATTATAGTATGTACACTACCGTTCAAGGGTCACTTACTCATTCTTTATTTTTATTTATTTATTTATTATTATTTTTATTTTTTTTTTCATATTTTAGAATATTAGTAAAGTCATCACAACTATGGAATAATAGAAATGGAAATATGGGAATAATGTTGTGACTAAAAAAATCCAAAATAAATCAAAACTAAGATATGTTTTAGCATCTTCAAAGTGGCCACACTTTGTCTAGAATTTTCAGAAATGTACTCTTGGCATTTTCTCAACCAACTTCTTGAGGTATCACCCTGGGATGCTTTTTAAACAGTACTGAAGGAGTTCCCATCTATATACTGGGCACTTAGTGGCTGCTTTTCTTAATTATTCGGTCCAAGTCATCCAAGTCACTTTTTTTTTTATTATTTTTTTTATTTTTATTTTAGTTTTTTAATGAAATAAATTAATATGTTGGCACAATTATATTTTTGTCTACAAAACTAATTTCAAACATTTAAGCATATGCTTTTTTGCATATGCATTTAAGCTCAAATGCCAAAATGAGACACTAGCATATATGCATACAGATCAGCTCAATGAGTGCACTGAGCAACAAATGTCTCCCCTCTATAAAATATGCTAATGAGATGCAAATTAGAAAGTTAGAATAGCTGATTTGCCATCATGACCTCATTGTTAACTATTACATGGTCCACAGAGATGCCTTTCGGAACAAGGTAATGCTCACTTTAGTCTCACAGTCCGTTCACCGACCTTCTGATGTATACAGTTTTTCACAACCTGAAAAGTGTTTCCTCAATCTGGAAAGCTCTAAGCTGATTGGCTAGCTTTTACACAAGGCAGGAAAATGCAATCTTTTCCTGGCTTATTAGGCAGTTCTTGGCCAGAACAAGATATGGAAGAGAGCTCATGACATATAGAAAAAGAAAGAAAATAAAGGTTATTGAGAGTTTCAGATTCCAAGTGCAACAACAGCAGCCCCCAAGGAAGCCACTGTAGATCAGTGAGCTGTGCCACAGAGGCAACTTTAATGAAAATAAAGTAAATGATCTCAACATTGGATTTGCAATGATGCCAGTCCATCTCTTGAGCTCTATTGATCTATTTGCCACTGCACACTGGCCTCTTTGGGGTACTTTCATTACAGTAAATGCCTCTGTTGCATCCTACTGTAGCTTCACTAGTTTATCTTCTGCCTTTTTTCTCTCGCCATTATTTCATTGTCTTACCAAGCCTTTGTCAAAAAACAAAAACAAAAAAAAATGATAATCGTCATAAAGTTTGTGTTTTATTTGAGAGGGCTGTTGGGACACAGCCTTCAATTAGTGTAAAGAAATGAAAAATCAACTAGCCTTTCTTTCCCTCTTCACGTACTGTAGTTAAACTAGATTGATTTCCCAACCAAGGAGGTCTATAATACCCCGAAGGAGGTTATGCATTAGCATTCTCATTCATCTTCACTTATATTAAGTCAAAATGCATGGCTGCTTTTGAATGTTCGTCAATGCCTTTTTCTAGTGGGTTCTTCAAAGCGAAAACTGGAATTGTGTTTTTCCATGTTCAATACAAAGGAGTTGGCTCAAAAAAATTGCCCATGAGCAAGCTTGTCAGTATACAGATGACGTACTCTCTGGGCTGAATGCCCCAGCCAAGCAACTTCCACTGAAATGAATGAGAATGCTAATTGATAGCTTTTCCCAGGTATATTAGACCTACAATACTTGAAACATAGAGGACGATGTTGTGGATGTCTCTGCACATTAATCTGACAGAGGAGAAAGTATTTTGACATTGAAAAAATTACACACTTCACCTTTGAAAACTTAAAAGTCAGCAAAGCATGTTAATTTTATAATTGTTGTCAAATGCACACTCACTTAATGCATTATAGCAGGTGTGCAAAATACATTGTGTCTGTTGCATTTCATGCTGAGTGATTCTATTTCCTTTTTTATGCTCTGATTATACATAATTAAATTAAGACAGACATTTAGATGCCTATAACATCTGCAGTCTCATGAACAAAAGTTCCAGATCTTCATCTGTCAACAACGTGCAATTGCTTGCTGAACATGGAAACATTCTCCTGTAAACTGCGTTATTCAGGAAGGCATGGGCAACAGTGAAACCCAAGTAAATGTTGTGCCTCAAAAAGCACAAATTTCCTGTTCCACATTTCATGAATTTATTATTAGAACTGCAGTCTGATAGATGCTATCAGGAGACTAACCAACAACATGAGAGAGGGAATGGGGTTCGTCTCGCCAGGCACCTGAGCGTTCAAATTTGGAATCTAATTTGGGAGTTAATTGGAAACAAACTAGGGAAAATGTGGTCCATAATGTTGAGAATGGTTCTTGATTCCTTGCACACAAAAGCACTATATAGACAAGATATCACAGTTTTATTAACATAGGACATATGTGATTTTATGTACTGATTCGAACTGGGAAGATTTCATATTTACAATATGTAATTAGGTGGGATTTATGGAAGATCATGTGCTCTGGAAGTGCATCACAATACTTGAAACTAGACTTACAGTACATTTATATAGAAATGTATGTAATTTCAGCAGTACTTGAACCACCAACTGTTATTTTACAGAGAAAATTGTCACAAAAAAAATAAAAATAAAATAAAAGGTCTAAATCCATAATAAAGATGCACCAAACAGCACAGAGAGAAATGTATCTTTAGTTACAGTATTCAGCAAAGGTCAAAAGAAGTGAGAAGTTAAAAAAATAATAATAATAATAATAATAATAATATAGTGCAATCACAAACACTCCTATTTGGACAGGATTAGATTTCTCAGAGGATGGCCAAGTTAGCTGAAAAACAGTATAAAATTTGCTCTGTAATTTTTACCAGGTTTGTGTGAGAAAAACAAAGACATGTTTGATTCTGAAAAAAGTTTGTGACACATGAATTTGCCTAAGCTCCTCAGTGAAAACTAGTCCTGTCTAAATATGGCTAAAGATTCAATATATGTGTGTTTTAAATCAAATGCATTCATGCAAGTGAGGTGTATATATAGGTTTGTTAGATGAGGGCTGCTGTGCATGACTCATTGATCACATTATTCCTCATAAATAGTAAGTAATTAGTCATGCAAGTAGTATATATTGTTAAAATCTTACAACATTAATATTGTATTAATATACTCTCCTCTCAGTTGGGTGAGGGTAAATAATGATGGAAAGATAACCATAGCCTTGACCTGGTGTTTGTCGTATATGCTCTGTATTTTACTAATGATTTGATAGAGAAGCAATTGTTGAGATGTTTAAATAATGGTTGTTGATTTAACATGTTAAATCAGTACTTTTAATTATATAAAAAATTAACTGTTCAAATAGTTAATACAATTAATCATGTCCCCGGACCGTAAGTAAGGGATTATGTACAGTCAGCCAGTTGTTATCACAAAATAAACCCCGACAGGGAGTTATCAGCCTGAAGGGGTTTATTTAGCGATAACAACCGGCTGACGGTACATTATCCCACTTATTACACAGATACTAACCAAACAAATAAATAGTCTGAGTTCTGTTGGTGTTTATTTTGTAATTAATGAACGTCTGACTGCTCATTGTGTACCTTATTAAAAGACTACTTGCCAAATAAATAAATAAATGCACATTAAAAATGTATTTGATTTATAATAATTTTACTAGCTTATTTGTAGAGAACGCACAGTGATCCAAAAGAAAAGACGGCTCGCAAATACCCGGATGAGCGGTCTGATACATGGATGTGCAGTTGTTACAGAGACATATCAGACAAATCAGGTAGATGGCACCATTGACCAATAAGAATCAAGTATTCCAGAGAGCTGTTTAATAATAAGGAACATTCCTACCATTGGAGCTTGAAGTACCACTTGTTTTCAGCAGGGGTCAGTAAGTGAAACTCTGGCTGTAATGGCAGCGTGCAGCTTTACAGAAAACAAACCACACTCAGGCTTACTTGACACTAGCGACAGCACATGATGAGAACATGTTCTTGCGTTCAAACACAGCTGGAAATGTAATTAATTCTATAAAAAATTTTAGTCAATTGACAGCCCGAGTTTAAATCAAATCCACACAATTTCAGCAGTTTTCCCAACAAAATCAGCACTGCGTGGCAGGGTAACAAGAAACAGACACAGTGGATGTGGCGTCAGGCCTTGGAGAGGCTTCTGTTAGTTTAAAAGTAATCATCATAAAATGTTCAAAAAGGGGAATTAAAGTGTTCAAAGGGGAAAGTATCCAAACAAAGGGGGGAGTCTGGTGTCCTTGACTTGCAACGGGGCTCTGTGTAGGAAGGGGGAGTGTCCATTGGATGGGCAAGAATGTGGGCGGTGTCCGGCGGTTGTGCACGCTCTCCTCCAAGGTTCCCGGGGCAGGAGGAGTGCCGGATTCTTTGACGGCCCATCTTCCTGGCCAGGCTTCCTAGCCCATTAGCCACAATGTGTGCTGTCATCCTCGGCCGCACATATAACTCGCCCCAGGGTTGCGGGTCTGGCAGCGCATCTAATACAGCCAGTACCCTCCCCGCTCTGCTCCTGGACCTGCAAGGATGCCAGTGTGTGCACACAAAGAGTTAGAAGCTGGCTCCCTGAGGATAGGCTCTGCGTTTTGAAGGCAGCGGTGATGAGGCTCTATTCACATCATGTGTGCCTCATCATCCACTGCCAAACGAGGCTTGTTAAATTACATCTCTCTTCCCTCCTGCCCACTCCCATTGTAAGCCTGGCTGAAGGACGGCCTTTAGAAGAAGGAGGGGCAGGTCTATCCGCCACACCAGAAAATGCGGGAAACATTTTTTTGAAAGATATATGTGGACCTAGTCAGTTTTATACTGTATATATAAATAGAAGAAATTGTCATTCTAAATACGGCAGCATGCACATAAACGGGACATACCTGAAAAATAAGCACAGTTTAAAACAGATGGTATTGCAGATTTGAAATATGTTATTTGGATGTAATCTTGACCAACAGTTTTTGAGATTTTGCTTGACTTCAAAATAGCTGCACTGAGGCGCTTCAAATATGGCCGCCTTGTGACCTGACATGCCTTAAAAGGACTTTGCATTTGCCTACATAAAAAAATAGTTGCCTAGGGGTGTTACCAAGATGGCCGCCATGTGAATACACTTGTTTAAAAGGGACTGTGGTACTCCCAACCAACAGCTTAACAGTTTATCCTGAGACTCTTAGGAGACTGTAGGTGCTGTGTTAGCAGTACTAGATTTGTGTTATTCCTGACTAAAGTTAACCTCAAGAGAAATTACTCCTGGGCTTTCTCTGGTTCACTTGTTGGCGTAGTCACTCTAGGGCTCAGTCCTGATTGAAGTGCATTAAAAAAAGCTGAAGCCTAGCTCAAGTCTTCCCTCAATTTTGCTCTTTTCCAGACCTCTTCTCCCCCTAATAGCAAATTATAGCCTCTGACTCTACTAAGATGAATGTATACAGCCCGAATGTAAATGTGTACACACGCGAAAGGTCACTAGTTACATCAGCATCTTGGGAGTGTGGGAGGTAACATTTACATCCGAGAGGAGGAAAAAGGAAGGTAAGAAAATGGGCTTAGCACAAGAGGATTCATATTCAAAGTTAACTAAATTACTGACAAAATGTTCACTGATAAATATTTTTTATTTTATTTTTTTATTTAGTCAAGGATTAGAAGATTTATTTACAACTGACACACAAGTCAATACTTATATTCATACAATTGAACATAAGCCTTTCACTGGCCTATTGTCCACAGCAATCCCCTCAATCAAATGTTTCCATTTGTCTGAGGTACTGTAGACATGTTCTTGCAATTTGCCTGCACCATTTTCTAATTGTTGGTCTTTAAAGACGTCTTTGGCCATTGAGTCATTGCTCGCTGTTTATTTCAGTGTCACGTTAAGAGAATGTTCCAAGTTCAATATAAGTTAAGCTCAATAAACAGCTTTTGTGACATAATGTTGATTACAACAAAACATAATTTTGACCGTGTTTTCTTTAAAAAAAAGTAAGAAACGCAAATACAGCAAGGCTCTTACAACGGAAATGAATGGGTCCAGTCCATAAGTTTCAAATGTATAGCCACAAGACATAAACATTGTATGCGTTGAAATTACTTTTGAGAACACATTGATGGAGGTTGACGTCAAAAGACAAATATCTGAAAATGGCGATATATGAGGTAATATCTCACTGTCGGAGTCGCAAGCCAATCCTCAGGTGTTTAATTTGAGCACTCGCTTTGAATGCTAGCCCTGTCCTCAAACCACAAAGGGGTGAATCATTATGGTCTAATATGACAAATTTAAGTTGGAGTCCTTATTCCATGCCTTGTATTATTCTCTTTCTTCCATTCATGATGAGTTGTAACAGACTGCAAGCTTTGTTAGAGATAGTGATGTCTTATTAAAGGGTACTTTTGTTACTCATGCTAGGTAAAGTACCTCCACTCTCATAAGTACTGAAGGACAGATTTTGGCTTCACTGAGTAAATCTTTTCACTTAAATATTATAGTTAAATGATTGAAAATGTAAACAAAGTTTATTTATATGAGGTTGTACTATCTAGTGCAACTGAAATCATGTGATCCACACGACTATTCAACTAGTGGCGTCCAGATTAGAATGGAGCCAGGTGTTTGGAGGAGAAGTGTTTAAAAAGTGAAACAGATTTGTGACTTCAGCTAAATGAAATGTTGTTTCGGGAGTAGAACAAGTTAATTTGGATTAACATGCCAAAGTAAAAAAAAAAAAATATATATATATATATATATATATATATATATATATATATATATATATATATATACATACACTACTGGTCAAAAGTTTTGAAACACTTACTCATTCTTTATTATATATTTTTTTCTTCACAGTTTAGAATAATAAATGGAACTATGGGAATTATGTTGTGACTAAACAAAATCCAATATAAATCAAAACTGTGTTATATTTTAGCATCTTCAAAGTACTCACCCTTTGCCTAGAATTTTCAGAAATGTACTCTTGACATTTTCTCAACCAACTTCTTGAGGTATCACCCTGGGATGCTTTTTAAACAGTATTGAAGGAGTTCCCATCTATATGCTGGGCACTGCTTTTCTTTATTATTTGGTCCAAATCATCAATTTCAAAAACTTTTTTTTTTCAATAAAATTTTAGATTTATAATGAAATAAATTAATATGGTGGCACAATTATATTTTTGTCTACAAATCTAATTTCAAACATTTAAGCATACGCCTTCAGATCAAAAGATTTTTAAGATCATGAGAAACATTTCGGTCAAGTGTTCCAAAACTTTTGACCGGTAGTGTACATGCATACATACATAGTATATACTGTCACGGTCTCGGTAATTCCGCTGGTTTGTTCCATTGTGTTTATGTTCTCTTCATGTGTTTCAGGTGCCGCTGGCAAGCGGAATCAGCATTTCCATGGGAACCCTGATTACTTCCATGGGAACGCTGATCATGCCAACTTTCAGCTGGCAAGCGGCACCTGGCCGCTGATTGTTTTCTGCCTATATTTACCCCAATCTGTTTCGTGTTCATTGCTAGATTGTTTTTGTGTGTTTAGTTACTCACCCCTCTCTCTCTCTGCCCTAGTTGGTCATGTTGCATGTTTTCTGTATTGGTTGCCAGTCTTCGCCATAGTGCCCAGATTGTGGTTAACTTCCTGTTGGTTGCATCGCTCGCCTTGATGCTTAACCTGAGAATTTCTCATCGGTTATCCCTCTATGCTACCACGACGCACTCAGGCTAACGAACACACTATCGTCCAGAGGATTCCTCATGGATCTGCTCTTCACACTACCATGACGCAAACATACCTACGAACACACCCTCCATCTCCACGCTACAGTCGGTGCTGGGTCTCCATCACGCTTCGCCAGCTCAGCTGTGTTTGATTATTAATAAATTCTGTTACTTTGCCCCCACACTTGGATCTCTGGTCTCATCTTTGACACATACATACATACATACATAAATAATAAATAAAATAAATATAATATCTATTTTTTTTTTTTATTTGAAATAATAATACCAACAAATATTGCACGAAAAGACGAGAGCATGCAGAAATGTAAATGGGGTCAATTTTGCTTTCATGTTGCTGATTTTAAAAATCCAACAGCCTCACAAAAGAATTGTATCTGAGAAGAAAATCATAATTGGGCACTTGGGCTTGCAGTTTGTAGCCCTTTTAACCCTTACAAAATTATAGTGTTCCGACAGATCCCTGGTGAGCATTGACACAAATGTTCCAAAAATTTATGAAGTTTGACAGTAATAAACACATTTTTGCAAGGGCACCAATTTTAACGCTTCACACAATCCGATACTACATCAGATGTGACCCCTACAAATAACAATGTGCAATCATATATTTCACCTTTATGTACTAATAACCCATCACAGGGTAAAGCCTTTCATAATTTGGAGGGGCAGTTGTTCACCATAGCAACCAAACCCCACTGCATAATGACCAATGTGCTCACCATTGCAGGTGAGCAGGCCTTGTTTGGCCTTGTAGCTTACTACTTACTGAATAGGAAGTAGTGCACATTAAACTGTATACTGCATAGTTTTCTTGAAGCTCAACTGGTAGAGTTGGTGCTAGCAATGCCAAAGATGTGGGTTCTATACCCAGGGAAAACATAATCTAATAAAATGTATCTAAAATGTTAGTCTGCCAAAATACGTAAATGTTCATATTAACCTAAATGCAGAAGTATGTTAGTATGTTATCCAGAACATAGTGCTTATCCTTAAATCTATGTAGCACACTTATATGTGCACTCTTAGACCAACCAATGCAAGCAACCCCTTAAATCAAAACCTTGCTTTAGCTGCTGCTACACACACACACACACACACACAGAAAGAGAGAGAGAGAGAGAGAGAGACATGGGGCCTGTCACTCACTGATGGATACTGACAGAAAGAAAGATTCATGCAAGCAGGTGGGCAAAACAGCCTACATCACTGCCCTTCACATCTCACTGACAACACAGAGAGATAGAGAGAATGTTATAGGGAAAGAAATATCCAGTCACAGGGTCCTTTCAAGGCATGGGTCATGATGGTCAACCAACAACTGATTTGTCGTTTATTGAGGTCGACAGCTTTATGTCGATTTTTTTTAAATATTATATATATATTAGTTTTGACATTTTTAGCAGTTGGACTTTAAAAAGTGTTCTGTGCTTTCAGTTTGCAAGGCAAAATCCTCTCTGAAAAGTTGCGTCTTACTAAGTATTTTTGTCCTGTTTTCAAATAAAAATAAGCAGCCTTAAAACAAGATGCATTTATATGAGAGGCCAAATTAAATGAGATACCCAAATTTAGTGAGATTTATGCTCTTAACACAACCTGGTCCTATAGAAAGACGATACTAGACCAAAATTTTTGCTAAATAAATTTTACGTGGCTCTTTGAACGTATTGCGGCACTTGGTTAAAAAAAAAAAGAATAAATAAATGATCTGTGATGGTCTGGCCACCTGTCCAGGGTGTTTCCCTGCCTTTGGCCCGAGATAGCTGGAATAGGCTCCAGCACTACCTGGGACCCTGCATAGGACAAGAGGCTATAGAAGATGGATATAGAGATGGAAATAGAAGTGGTATGGAAATAGAGGTTCTTAAACAATACATTTTATTTACTTTCACACATTTCACGAGTAAAATGGCAGGTAACCAGTTCATAAATCCGTATTTTTCACCCTGTTCCTCACACAATGCTATCTTGTGACATCTAAAACCTTTTACTATTGCGCATAACTTGTAAGGCGATACATTTGAACATTTGCATTACATAACCATCTACATTTACACGCTTGTTTGGCAAGTTTATTTGTCTTATCAAATTTTTTTTTTTTTTTTTTTTTTAAGCATAAACCTCTACATTTTGTTAGTTTTTTTTTTTTTTTTTTTTTTTTAAAGCTTAATACCTTAATATCTCTCTAAAGACTTCATATCTTGTTAATTTGCTTCGCAAGTAAATGTTTATTGTTTTAAAGATGCTGAGTAGCAGTCGTAACTCTTCTGTAGGAAAATTCGGTAACACTTTCCATTAATGTTCTCTTTGTTTATGGTTTGTTAATGGGTTCATTAATGACATATAAGTCAATCACAAATGCAGTATAAATCATTTATATGCAGTTATAGCAGCATGCTATATTACCATGTTAACTTACATGTTATGCATACTTAATTAATACTCACATTGCTATTTATATAAATCAAAAACATAACTTGCTCTAATTCATGATTTATATAATCCATTACTATAGTGTTTTTATTCAGTTGCGTTGTCACTTTCCTAGTCACAATAATGTCAAAAGAATAGTTTTAACTAGACCTAGTAACCTAAAGTCCTGTATTGTCCTGTAAACACTGTATTTCTTCAAGCTCTTTCACAGCATATATCATATAATAGAGCCTGATGACCATTAAACCATACTGAACTTTACTATGCACATTTCTAATGTGGGAAACTCCTTAATAAATGCTTCACAGGTATCCACTTTACATTAAGGTGAAATTACATACTGTAGGTTACTAATGTTGAATACATTTTGTTAAGCATTTATAACATGTGAGGCAAAATGGCTTACTATTCGACAGGTACAGTATTGCATGAAAGTCAACCTTTTTCTGCATGTTTTTATAACTGCTTGCCAGTGATTTATAAAGCATTTTAAATGAATTATTAGCCTTTAGTGAACCACTTTATAATCCCTTAACAAAGGGAAAAATAATGTAAAGTGTTACCAAAAGTAATATTTTGCAGTGAAGTCCAACTTTTGAAAATGTGTCTTGAGACCGATGCGTTCTGTTTTATTTAGTTGAAGCTGGTTTTGAATACAAGGACATGTCTTAAAAATCCTTAAAAAAAAATAAAAAAAAACGCCCAATCATAAAAGGTGAACCCAAAACCAGCTTAGTTTTTGGTAGTTTTCTTTTAGACCGATTAGTTCTTTCAGGCATCAGACCAACTGGATGTATTTTTAATAAAAAATTTAGTTTTGGACATCCCTAGTCTTTGCTTGGCCATTATATAACTCCATTTAAAAACAAACATCGATACACGCCAGTCATCGCATAAGCGTCTTTTCAAAAGCATCAATCTTAACATGATGCAGCGCACCAGTGAATCAGCTTTGATCTGCCATGGCAGAGCAGAAAATCTCATCCGACATAAACACAGATGGCCATATCAAATGAATAAACAAAATAAAGGGTTTAATTTTCTTATGAGGGCCAAACGGTTCCTCTAAATCGCCCGGCGATATTGCTATCGGGAGTATGTCTTATTCACGTCCAATGAGATCTCACGGATTGCCAGGCAGACAGAAACTGGAGGGAGGAAAGCAATTCACCCCACCTGTCTTGTCCCATTTGAGGAAGTGTCATCGGGTTGGCTCTTTGATTTGGTCCTCTCTTGCCATAAGCTACAGAGTGGCAGAGACTATTCTGCTTGTAATAGTCTTCAGGCTTACTGACATTCTGAGTACATCTCGATTCGACTGTGGTGTTCCTTATAAGCAGGCATGTGCGTATTCTGTGTTTTGTCTCTAGGACTTGGGAATGCAACCAGATAAACAAAGAGGCGGAGAGACAGGATATGTGTATTTATAAATGTCTCTACCCAATGTATAGTGCTTAACTGAAGTCTTAATAATAGTGCTAAAGATGAAAAGCAGGTACTTGGCAACAATTAATTAATCTCAATCTCAACTAATTTCAATAGTTTAAAAAGTTAACTTGTCACTAAGCTAATAATGTGATACTGCATTAACCTGGTCTCATAGTGAAAGCGTGACTCTATATACATTTTTGCAAAACTTGTTAAACGTGTCTCCAGGTACAATTCCCTGCAATTTCCAGGTGAAATGAACACTAGAGGCGCTACAACAACGGTGTGTTTTTCTGTCTGTCATGACTTTAATAGCAGATTATGACTTTATAAATACTTATTTTTCTCTCTATTACTCAGAACCTGCTATTTTATGATATCAACACACTTTTACTCTAACGCATCTTTTGAAAAATGACACATTTTATTGCTTGTGTTACAGGCCCACCTACATATATACACTTATTTCAACATGAATAGTTCGCGCTGTAGCTCACCTCATAGAGTGTTGGAGGATGAGTATGAGACGGAGGACCGAGGTTCAAATCCAGCCATGAACTCAAGCTGACACGTGACATTACAGAGTCACATAATACGCATGAAATGATGTGGTTGGTTCATAAAAAGTTTATTTTTTCATTTTGCTTCTGCATTTTAAAACACTTATGGTTAGGTTCAGGCAAAAGTTTTACATTAGGGATTTATGTTTTAAAAACCTCGTCTGAATACTACACAATTTTACTCAGTTTTGGTGTCCCCAGCTGGACATTTCACTGGAAAACTGCAGCCAAATGTGTTATACAGCAAGTACATTTTGAATTGCAAAAAGTGTTCACATACATTTCATGAGATCAGGCTAGGTACGTCTCTCATTCACACTAGAATGGCGCTTTCCTCCCCCGAACAATTGTTGAAACGCTTTCTGGTTCTGCATACTTTGGAAAACAATGACGTTATGGCACTGAAAACAGTTCAGACCGACCGAAGATAACCGGTTTGTGTTAAAAATAAACAATTCCCTTACATTTAGTGTTGGGAATTCATATATATTTTAGTGAGTCAGTTCTTTAGGACATAAATTATTTACTGATTCATATGAGCCTGCACAGCCTTATTGCAGAATTAAATGATGTCATCTGATGGTTATACATTAAGAGTTTTCTTATCCGTATAGCTCCAGTGTAGTTTGTTACTTTTTGTTTGTAGCTTGTAGTGTAGCTAATTACCTTTTCAAAAGTGTTGCTTAACTGTAGTTTAACTATTTTAAAAATGTTGCTTCTCATGCTACAATCTACTAACTTTAAATAGCTTTCCCCAACATTGCTGTTTTTCACTTGATTATCTCTGTAAACATGCGCTAGATGGACGTCTTTTCATTGTATCGCTGTTTTTTCGGTGTGTCACGTTGGAGTGCCACGTTTTTTAGATGCTATGTCAAGTTCATTTCTGAGAACATGTCTCGAAATTCCGGTGTTCTGTTCTATTCGTTCTAAGGCGCCCCTTAGAAGGCACCTTAATCATGTGGCTTACCTTTTTAAAGGTGCACTCAGTATTCTTTTCCTCATTTAAAAAGATATACTCTACTAACAGTACTTTTGAAACATATGTATAAAATCATGAGCCTTCATGTAAAGACTTCATATCAGTAACCTCATAAAAGCTGTTTAAATCTACATGGAGAGGGTCCCCTCATGGGGTCAGCATGATCACATGACCAGCCAAATACTACTCGCCTAATCTCATAAACCGCCATGTTATTGGACATTTACACTCATGGATTAAATTATTCATGGCTGACTGTCAATATTGAATTTCTACAATGACATTGTTAACTGAAGACTACTTTTGAATGATGCTGTATTCATGTCCCTAGGTGCCAGTGTAAGGGTTTGGGTCAGACTACGACATCAATAAAAATTACTGATTGCACCTTTAAACCAGCCTGAGCTGCTTTTTGCTGCTATGTTTGCTGGGTTTAAAGGGGGTTTGGGCACTTTTCAGCTGGTCAGACTGGGAGACCAGCTTAAACCAGCAAGCTGGTGTATTTTAGCTGGGGTTACACATGTTATTGAGGATTGTGTATCCAGAGAGGAGAGCAGAAAATGAGAGGCGAGGAGTAGCTCTGCAGCACTGTATTCCCTCTTTCCATTAAATTGGCTAATGAAGCCTCTAGTGACTATGTGCACTCTCTGAAGAAGGAAATTTATCTTCACACACTTCTGACACACTGGGGGTTCTGCACGAGCAGTGCGAAATGAACTCGTTTTTAGTAATGTATAATACTATATGATAAACTTTGCTTTTTTCGTGCTGCCTGCAGTCATTACACATTCAATTTGTATTTTTCAAATGCTGTGATTACATTTACACATGCAAAAACATTTGCCGCATATGTTATACTACATGTGTAATGTCCACTCAGTTCTTGCATGAACTCCCAGCCACAATGGCAGGCCTTTACACCATTCAAAACTGACAACGCCTTTTTTAAATTCCAATTCAATTACTGAATTTAACTGAGGTTGCAAGTAGGATGCAGAATTGTAATTGTCAAAGTAGAATTTGAACTTGCAGGTGAAGTGTAAAATCTGTGCCACTAGCGTAGCCTCACTCAAAATCTGTTTTGATGGCTGTAATAATTGTTTTGATAGATTTATTAGAGAAGTGTCTAATCAGAGAAAAAGAAGAAAAACAAAATCTACATATAATGGAATTGAGGTGCAATTAAACAAAATAATCGGACTGATCTCATGAAAACAACATTACTGGTGACGTTTTTGCAAAATAATATTTTTTGGTTCATTACATGAATCGTGCTAGTTCTGAATTAAAATTTACATTTATGCATTTGGCAGACACTTTTATCCAAAGCGACTTACAGTGCACTTATTACAGGGACAATCCCCCCGGAGCAACCTGGAGTTAAGTGTCTTGCTCAAGGACACAGTGGTGGTGGCTGTGGGGATCAAACCAGCTGATTACCAGTTATATGCTTTAGCCCACTACGCCACCACCACTCACAAACAATGTCCACAGTGTGGCACAAAACGTGAGTAATTATTATTTTTATTTTTTTCAAACAGATGACATTTATAAGGTTAATGCTCTGTCGAATTTTAAATCAACAAAACCGATGTCTCTACCCTAAACCTAACTGAAAAGCAAAAGTGACGTGAAAAACAAAGTTGCTGAAGTAACCATGGCTGGGTTTCCTGATAACATTGCAACTTAAGCTTTAACAATCATCTTAAATAACGTCGCTCGTTATTTTACGGTTTTCCCAAACCAGCATGTAGATCGCTCATTATATAGTAGAACTTAAGTGCTTCGTTACGGGAGCTGTCCAGTCCAAACTGGTGCTGATCACTATGTCCAGGTGTTTGTCTTCTCAACATGAAAATAATGTGGAAATACTGACAAATATGGAGGTTGTTTATAACCTTGTCGAGGTGCCGAAATTTAGTACCTAACTATTACAGAATTTAATTAAAGAAATAACTATGGCTTTAGTAAGATAAAGTTTCAGATTTATTGATGCTCAGTCATAGAGATTAATGAAAGTGACACAATAAATGTACACTATGTTAATCATAAGTGGCTCTCACGTAGCTTTAAGTTGTGTTCCTTTGGCTGGAAACTGAACAAATGCACACAGAACAGGATTAAAATGACGGGCATCAGTGTTGACCTACTCATAGACCTGTCTAAATATGTCACGGTCCTGTCACTCTGTCAGTCTGGGTTTTTGTCTGACAGGACCATGGCATTATCGTCCCATGTCTGTCTTGTGTTTTCGGTCGGTTTTGATTCATGTCTGGAGCATGGTGTCTGGATCCTGACCCTTCTGTCTGGTTCGGTTTCGGTTTTGGTGTCGGGATCCAGACACTCAAGTTCCATGTCTTGTCCTGTATTGTCGTGAGTGCATTGAGCTTGTCATCTTGGTGGCATGCACTCGCATCAATAATCTATACCTGTCTCTCATGACCACGGAAGCGCGTTGCACTTGCTTTGTGCTGTGCAGCTGGGTTTCGAGCTGTCATCATGTTGTGCTAAGGTTTGGTCACTTCGGTCTGAGGTGTCAAGTGTGTGTGTGGCCGAACTCTCGCACAAGTGTATAGGGCTTTACTGGTTGTTTAGATCAGTGTTACTATCAGAAATAATTAATAATGATTTATTTAGTTATTAATTAATATTTAAATTAATTAATTGAATCTAACTCATTAAAACCTCATATGGGGCTCCAGTAAATGTAGTGCGCTATGTTTAGGAGCGGGTTTGGTTATTAGCAATAATTAATAATTATCAAAGATAATTATTAATTATTAAAATCAATAGAACATTGATGAGAATCAATGTTAGCTTTTTTTAATCCTTTAAATCAACAATTATCAAAGATAATCACTAATCATTAACATCGATGAAACATGAATTAAAATTAACACTAGCTTATTGATCATTCAAATTCAACAATCATCAAAGATAATTATCAATTATCAAAAATCAATAGAATATAAATAAGGATTAACATTGATGGGGCACCACCCTGGAATCAGGGGCTAATAACCAGATAGTATAACAGTCTCAATAATAGATTGTTTTCTTAGGAAAATCGACATCCGAAGAATATTGATTTTTGGGAAAAAAAGCAATGAATGAAGGCTTGAATCCGAGCACTGACATCACGTCAGCATGACACAGGTGTATGCAAAACAAACCAAAACACTTCTCTTTGTAATATAACAAAGTTTATTCGTGCAGTAATATCAATTAATAATTAGTACAATGCAGTCAATAAACTTACGACTTACAACTACAAAATAAACAGTGATATAATTAGATATGGAAATCAAAATAATCCTATAACACATGAGGGTGTGTGTGTGAGAGTGTATGTGTGTGTGTGTGTGTGTGTGTGTGTGTGTGTGTGTGTGTGTAAGGAGGGACGCGCACAAAATGGCGGACGTGACTCTCGTGGAGAGTATGTCATGCGAGACTTCCGGCCAGGGAATATGACCGCGAATGTGGGCAGAGAGAAACCAGTCAATGGTAGCTTAGGGACAAAGCTGAGCTTTATAACAAAGTTATCTACTAGCCAAAAATGTGTGCCAGAATGTTTGTGAGGGGTCGCGTGTGTGTGGTTAGTACGAGAGAGAGAAAGAGAATTAAGTGATGGCCCCAAAGCCGATTCCGTGATCATGGGAGAGAAAGCAGCTGTTAGTTTATCACTCAGAGATGTGGTGGACGGCTCGTAAACAGTCCCGCATTCTTTGATTCTTTAATGGATAAACTCAGTTTGCCGGTCTCACCCGCGATGGCGAAAATACACAACAGTCCAATGTTGTTGGACCACAATACAGCAAATCAAATTCGTGATAATTAATACCCTGAGTATTAATAATGAGCGGACATGGCTGTCCGTAAACTGTACAAGCAAAAACCTTGAAACACAAGAATAACACACTATAATATTCTATCTCTGCCCAGACGTAAACCTCTTACTTGAATCACATGAGGATGCAGAATGTGTGTTCATCCATCCTTTAACTCAGACTCAGTTCCTTGAGGCTCAGGTGATGACGGGAGGCCATTTCCTCGCTCTGTGGGCGGGCGGTACGGCTGCTGATTCTCGGCGGGCTGGCGGAGAAATCAGTGACGTCGACTTGATTGAAGATGGAAGAGAAATCTTTTATCACTTCACTTCTGCAGGCAAACGGATGAAGATGCGGATTGCTCGGCGGTCTCCTTCGGATCCGTTAGAGTGTTCGGTGGAACACAGAGTAATTGTATGGCCACAGTTTCAAGTCGGACGTTACTTCCTTGTGCCACGAGGCTGCACCTGAGAGCAGCGATACATGCATCTACATACGGTGAGCAAAGTTGCTGGAAGCAAATCCTGGAAGCATTTCAGAGGTATTTCAACTCATGATGATGTCATGTTTGAGGGACGTTCTGTTGTGTGCCTCATCCAATAAGAGTTGAGAGTTTGATCCTTTAGTGAGCAAGGCTTCATGGGATTTGTAGTCTGTTTTAGACTCCCTTTGTTTGATTTTGGCGTGGTTTTTATCAGTAAGATTTACGACTTGTTATGTGGGGGCCTGAGTTAGGTTTTACGACTGTGTTAGGCCTGCCTTTGTCTTCTATCTGGCCCAACAGGTCACCTGTCTTGTTTTTGTCACCTGTTGCCTCGTGATGTACGCTCAGGCTTTGTTTAGTGTAAGAATGCGTGGCATCGCTTTGTTTGCCATTACTATGCATTCTCTCGTCTTGTTTGTCGGTTGGCATGGGCATATTGCCTTATTGCCTTGTCATTGTGCGCTCATGCCATTTTGTCTTGTGAGAGTATGTGGTATTGTTTTGTTTCTGCATCACCATGTGTCTCTCTGTCTTACGTCATACCCCGCCTCCTTTTTGCCCATTATTAGTTTATTAGTCACACCTGCCCTGTCTTGTTAACCTGTTGATTTCTTTCCCTATTTTAGTCTCGTGTTTGTTGTCCAGGACCAGTTCATATTGTTTCCAGTTCTGTGTGTTTGTTTATTCCAGTCAGTCTGTCGATCGGTCTAGTTTCCTGTCCTGTTTATCCCTACCCGAACCGATCTGTCCTGTTCCCCGCTGTCTTCTGCCCCAGCCCTGGATTACCTTTTTCCCCTACAGAGTAGTTTATGTTTGTTTTTCCTTCTTGTGGGAGTTTTGGTTTGTTTTTGCGTCAATTTTGTGTCAATAAATACTTTGTTTTTTAAAACACTGTGCTTGGGTCCTGAGCCTTATTCTGCATTTGTGGCAAAATATTAATAGATCAATATGGTTAGAGTTCAAGGTACTGTGTACTTGTAGCCTTAATTCCATTATGCATCATGCAATTTGTTACCGTCTTGTAAAAATAATATAGGCGAGCCGATTTAAACCAGCCATTGGAGGAAGAAAGAAGAGGAGGATGAAGAGAGAAAGAGAGGGGGAATCTCTCATTGCACACTCTCGCTCTAATCTCCTCTGTTAACTATATTTTAATTATTTATTAAGGCATATTTATTTAAGTTTTAAACTGTGTGGTCACATTACTCACATACTCTATGTCTTCTTAAATAATCTGTTTAATAAGATTATGTCGTCTTTCTATTACCATTACAATTATGCTTATCAAAGAAGGCTAATGTAATGTTATAGTGTATTATGTGCAGACTGCGGAGACTGCCTATTGATTTCATAGCGAATAGTTCGACACTTTTTTTTATCCTCTGAAATAATTTACAATGGCTTTCCAATGATCCAAATATATAAATACAGTTTATTAAATGTCCCATTGTCTTTGATAAACTGTTAAAGATGCCAGAAAGATATGTTTAAGTTGCACTTAATGGACCGAAGAGCGGTTCAAAGCTCTCGTTAATTTACAAATGTTTTTAGGAACTACTTAGATAACAATGCTTTTGGGAAACACACTCTAGAGATTAAGTACTACTTAAGTGCTGCTAACATTCTACTTAGTGCTTCGGGAAACACAGCCCATGTCAATTTGTGGTGCTTTTATGATACTTTTTGCTCACCTGTTGACTCATGTGCTCTTTAGGACTCTTACCCCAGTCCTTTATGTCGCAAGTGCAACGCTCTATCAGTTAAGCTAACACGATTTGATTGCACTTGAACAAGCTTGTAAATGTAGTTATACAATGCAAACTATAAATATATCATGTAACAAGACACGCGCTATAGTAAAAAGTGTTTTGCAACAAATGAAGGTATATTCATGTGATTCTATGAGACAAGTTTGAAATAAATGTTATTTTGCAAAACTTATGTCAGCCAAATGAAAATTTATTTGAATTGCAGTTCAGTTAATTCTTCTTCCTGCCTTTCCAATTTTAATTCCAGTCACTCCATTATGTAGGGTGTGGCCAATTAAATTCAAAATCCAACTCATGAATATAAATGGAACCATTCTTAAACTGATTTTCTTTTTATATTTTTTTATGTTCCATATTGTTGGGCCTCATGTATTCAGATAGAAGACAAAGGCAGGCCTAACACAGTCGTAAAACCTAACTCAGGCCCACATACCAAGTCATAAATCTTACTGATAAAAACCACACCAAAATTAAACAAAGGGAGTCCAAAACAGACTACAAATCCCATGAAGCCTTGCTCACTAAAGGATCGAACTCTCAACTCCTATCGGATGAGGCACACGACAGAACGCACCTCGACCATGACATCATCAGGAGTAGAAATACCTCTGAAATGCTTCCGGGATTTGCTTCCAGCAACTTTGCTCGCCGTGTGTAGACGCAACTCATCACTGCTCTCAGGTGTAGCCTCGGGGCACAAGGAAGTAACGTACAACTTGAAACTGTGGTCATACAATCTCCATCTCGCTGGACGAGTTGAGATTACTCTGTGTTCCACCTAACACTCTAACGGATCCGAAGGAGACTGCTCGGCAATCCGCATCTTCATCGGTTTGCCTGCAGAAGTGAAGAGATAAAAGATTTCTCTTCCATCTTCAATCAAGTCGACATTGCTGATATCTCCGCCAGCCCACCGAGAATCAGCAGCCGTACCGCCTGCCGACAGAGCGAGGAAATGGCCTCCTGTCATCACCCGAGCCTCAAGGAACCGAGTCAGAGTTAAAGGATGGATGAACACACATTCTACCTGTGTCCTCATGCGATTCAAGTAAGAGGTTTATGTCTGGGCAGAGATAGAATATTATATTGTGTTATTCTTGTGTATCAACGTTATTGCTTGTACAGTTTACGGACCACCGTGTCTGCTCATTGCGATTAATACTCAAGGTATTAATTATCAAGAATGAGATTTGCTGTGTTGTAGTCCAACCACATTGGACTGTTGTGCATTTCCGCCATCACGGGTGAGACCGGCAAACTGAGTTTATCCATTAAAGAACCAAAAACCGCAGGACGGTTTACGAGCCGTCCACCACGTCTCTGAGTGATAAACTAACAGCTGCTTTCCACGATCGCGAAACTGGCTTTGGGGCCATCACTTAATTCTCTTTCTCTCTCGTACTAACCACACACACACACGCGACCCCTCACAAACATTCTCGCACACATTTTTGGCTAGTAGATAGCTTCATGATAAAGCTCAGCTTTGGTAGATGCCATTGACTGGTTTCTCTCCGCCCACATTCACGGCCATATTCTCCGGAAGTCTCGCATGACATACTCTCCACGAGAGTCACGTCCGCCATTTCGTGCCTGTCCCTCCTTACACACACACACACACACACACACACACACCCTCACGTGTTATAGGATTATATTGGTTTCCATATCTAATCATATCACTGTTTAGTTTGTAGTTGTAAGTCGGAGGTTTATTGACTGCATTGTATTAATTATTAATTGATATTACTGCATAAATAAACTTTGTTATATTTCAAAGAGAAGTGTTTTGGTTTGTTTTGCATACACCTGTGTCACATGCTGATGGGATGTCAGTGCTCTGATTCAAGCCTTCATTCATTGTTTTTTTTTCTGAAATCGATATTCTTCGGATGTCGATTTTCCTAAGAAAACAATCTAATATTGAGACTGTTATACTATCTGGTTATTAGTCCCTGATTCCAGGGTGGTGCCCCATCAATTTTAATCCTTATTAATATTCTATTGATTTTTGATAATTGATAATTATCTTTGATGATTGTTGAATTTGAAGGATCAATAAGCTAGTGTTAATTTTAATTAATGTTGCATCAATGTTAACAATTAACAATTATTTTTGATAATTGTTGATTTAAAGGATTAAAAAAACTAACATTGATTCTCATCAATGTTCTATTGATTTTAATAATTAATAATTAACTTTGATAATTATTAATTATTGCTAATAACCAAACCTGCTCCTAAACGTAGTGCACTACATGAGGTTTTAATGAGTTAGATTCAATTAATTAATTTAAATATTAATTAATAACTAAAGAAATAATTATTAATTATTTCTGATAGTAACACTGATCTAAACAACCAGTAAAGCCCTACAATATGTGCAAATGAAAAACCAAGAACAAAATTATCTTCAAACCCACAACTTGCCCTGGGATGAACCCCTACAGCCAAATCAAGCTCTGATTACTCATCGCCATAATGGCAGCTAAAGTTTCCATAATGTGTTTCCTGACAATGGAATGAAAGACAGAAAAAAAGGACTATAAGAGTGTAGCGGTGACAAACAAGCACCTCAGGAGCGATGATTTCATGAATTTTAAAAGCAGGTGTGCTCCCCAGGGGCGAGGCATTGTGACATACATCAGACATGGAGCTCAACCTTCTCCAGGCTGAGTGATGGATGTTTGGGCCAAATAGATGCTGGCGGCTTCAGTTTGTGGTTGCACATCTGTTTGAGCTGGGCTTCTGGAAGTCTTGTTAGGGAAAACGAACCCTTGCCTGGGTGAATTCTGGATCTTTCCAAAGGAGAACGACTCCTAAGATGTGGTAATCTCAAGGTGTGGTACAGCTTTAAGATGATGAACAGCAAAAAACAAATGTCAAAAAGGAAACCAGATTCACATTCCCTGAAGAAAATACCAGTGCTTGCAAGCATGCAGATCAATAGTGTGAAGGTTTTAGGTCATATTTGTTTGTTGCTTTGGGTCTATGTAAATGATATGATGCATCAGAGCAGTTTTGCCCTTATCGTGACACTCAGCATACTCAGTTTGGTTGTAGTCACTGTTCAGCATAATGTACAAAATTAATCACAACGGATTTGTTTAGTAATGCCGTCAATGTGAAGACAAACATGGATAGCAAATTTGCCATTCATTTCCTCTAATTGGATTTCATTAGTTAGGTTAAACGGAATTTTACAAAAGGCTAACAGAATGGAAAGTGATATTTAAGACATGGGTTGGGGGGGGGGGGGTATTACCAATTAAACAAATATTCCCAAGAAAACATGTTTTGTTTGAAACATTCAATTAGAGGAGAACAAACTGAAGAAACACCTGGAATCTTTATTAATATTGCCAGTTTTACATGTTGGAAGTTGGGAAATTGCAGAAACGGCAACATCCATTCTATCCAAAGTAGGTAAATTATTACAAATTCACCCCATGTTCACTCAACATGCTTGCATGGGAAATTGACATGTAGCTTCCGAAAGTTCATGTACCCTGAAATCAGCCCCATGCTGCCAAATTACTCACAAGCGGCAGATATTTTTGCATAAGTTCAAGTGTTTCCTTTCCCCTTGGTACTAGTGCGAGCGCAATGCGCAACTGTCGAACCGGCGTCTCCGACATGGGAGGCGGGAACCCTAACGAGGAGGCTAAAAGGTACAGACTCTAGCGTCACTCGCCAGTGCACCTTGTGAGGCCAGGGGAGTGAGATTTACACATACCCCACAGCTATCATGTACCAACTGGCTCCTGTTACAGAAGCAGTCTCCAAGACACGGTTTCTGGTTCCACATTCACAGGAACAATAGGGAATGAGAACTGTAGGTCGTATTTCTGACCTAAAATTGTATTACATCATTTACAACTAAAAATACAGCCTTTTTTGGTGCCACTCTTTGGTCATAACACCTGGAAACTGGAGCTCACAGGTGCCCATAGGTTCAACAACACTTCCAGATTCGGCCATTGGGGGAAGTAGTTTGAATATCAGTTAGCACAGATCAATTTCAGTTTCTACTGTTGTAGAATTTACAGTAAGATTAGTCTGGTCTCTTAACTGTGATAAAAGAAAATACATTTTATTTCCATCTAAAAAAAAAGTTGAGAGGTTAATGTTTATCCAATATGGTATATTATTACAGAGGGGATAAGATGAGGATATGAAGCTGTACTGCATGGTAAGAATAACTGGGAATATAGCATTTTGCAACAATGCTGAAATGACTCTTTGCAGCATCAAACACCAACCTGAATAAACAGCATGTGTTAGTTTTAATACTGAGCCATGTAAATAGCTCTGCATAATGGTGTTATGTGACTCTCTGTGGCACTATTCCACATGACAGCCGTGGGCTAATGGCTCCATCTTGGAGCCGCGCTCAGGGTTATTCTTTACCTTCACATCAGATCTTTATTAATGCCATGGCATGCTTCTGCATTAACAGCCTCAGTGAGATCCACTATCACACACACACATACCAGTCAGCTAGCGTAGTGTCACAGTGATACTAATCTCTCCACCACTTTCCACTGTTTTCTATTTTTTTCTCTCTATGACCATTTTCTCTTACTGTTACAACCACAGTCAGTGAAAACAATTGTTGCTGCTGTTTTGTTTTAGGGGCCGATTACACAACAACATTTTCAACTAAAAACAGAAAATTTTTATGCGTTTTGGCTGTTCGTTTACACGACAACGGTGTTTTGGGGCCTGAAAACTCAAACAGGTTTCAAAGCGCAAGTTTTTGAAAACGATGCCGTTATCGTCTCCGTGAAAAAAATACAAAAACACGAATTTGTGAAAACGATGACGTCATGCGCCCACATATTACGTATTATATAAAGAATGATGGATTGATAGGCATCAATTTGAAATGTATAATTATCAATATGAATACTGGTGTCAGTGCAAATAACAATAATCAACAATTTATTAATCTGGAGTGTTTTGTATGGAGTGTGAACATTGTACAGTAGGCAGAACCTGCAATTTGAAAGTCTTGAAATTAATGTATGGATTCAGATGGGAAAAATTTATTTGTATTTTAAATGTTATTTATTTATTTAATTTTACGTACCTTTACCCTGCAATTAATTCACCCACCGCTTATGTATATAGCCTATAGACAGAGATGTGATGCCATGTACAGTATTCAATGATATGCTTAGAATATGAAAAATGAGAGGCAGTGAAAATGCATGTTAGATCCAGTGTACACAAGACCTCTCTCTCTATCAGAAGATATCCATATCAGAGTTCTGTCTGATATCCAAAACCAGTGAACATCAACAGCTTGTTATGTTAACTTACTCTCCTACCAGCCCAAGAGTCAGCAGGGGGAATACAGAAGAAGGCAGGAGACGAAGTGATAGTAAAAATGAGCAGAGTTTATTGAATAATCTCGCGCGAGTACTTCAAAACAACGCGCGAGACATTCAAAACTACAATGGCAGACTACAGGACTGTGTTTGTGCTGCTCAAGATTTTGAGTTTATTGACGCTTCTCCAGCAAAGTGTAGATTTACTGCATCACTACTACGACCAGCGATCGCCATCTTCATTGTTTGTATTCACCGCTCTGTGGAAGAATGCTTATGTGCGCAGGAACGTAGTGTTTCTTTACAAAGTGACATCGCCAACTACTGGCCTGGCATGCATAATACAGCGTTTTTAGTCGGGGATCATTTTGACAACGTTGTCATCTGTACACAAAACTTTTCAAAAACGCAAAGGAAAAACTTTTCCGTTTTTAGTACATCATTGCCCTTAGTAAACGTACCCTTAGATCATATCCAAAGCAAAGATCTCGAATCACCTCAAATCACTGACATGTCATTGTCAGCATACTGCAAAATCTAATTTTAATATTTTTTATAATAACAAGATACTTGTTGAGAAGCAAGATTTTGGTACTTTTTTTTTTTTTTCGCAGACTAAAAACAACAAAAGATAATTATATGACTTGCTGTCAGAGAATTAATCTTGAATTATGTTTCTGTGTCTTTCCTCATAGGCAATTTTTTATTTTAAATAAGAAAATATTTTGTCAATAGGGTAAGAAAAATTAATTTTAAGTTCAATTACAAACCTCTATATGGTGTAAGATGATAGGTCCTTTGACATGTAATCTGTTATCCAATCAACTTGAGTACTCTCTCTTTGTCTAACATTAAAATTGCCTCAGTTGTTGGCAGGTAAGCTGGTTTCACTGCTGCATCCTATGAGATTTTTTTTTCTCTCCTCCTCAGCAACACCTGTCTAGATCAGCTCAATTGTATCTCTAATTGTTCTAGTCCTACAATCTAAATATATTTTCTGAAATATTCTTATGCATTTGTTTACAGTCGGCACTTAGTTTGATATTTGCATATAATGTAAAGGCATTTTAAGACATACATTTTTAAGAGTGACTTAGGTGTCCAGTAGTCCAAATACTTTTTGGGGCTGCTGTATAAGCTGCAAAATTAGTCAGAGTAGTATGTTAGTATGCTATTCCAAACATAGCCTCTATCTCTCTAGAGGTTATACAGTGTTCACCACAGCACCTGAAATGGTTTGATGGATTTAGAGCACATGCATCCAAATGGTCATATTAGCAGATGAAATGTATGCAGGCCGGTGCTGTACATAACACTCTGTAAAACAGGCCTCCATTATGCGCTTGGTTAGTAGACATTTTCCCACTAACACAAATGTAATGCACATGATGACACAGTTTAGTGCTATTTTCTGAGTGTTTACTAAGAAGTGTAAGTAAGGACACAAACATGTAGGCCTATATATTAAAATGTAACAAAAGAATTGTTTGATTTCCTTGTACACTCTAAACATGACATCTTCCAAATGTAAATGATCCTAAAAGTGGAAAGTAATGAATTTAATAATAACAGTTTTTGATTTAAATAGATAATCCTTTATAATGTGTTGGTTCCTTGAATTTAAAGCTAAAGTTAAATGATTGATGGGTAAGTGATTCAAGGAGAATTTTTATTAATTTAATTTAATTGAAGTACTTAATCTCTCTTATTTTATCATTATTAAGTTGGTATTCCACGGTAACCTTGCAGCACTGAAATGCATGTTTGGAATAATTTGTAATGATTTGGGAGATTTGGTTTTCAGCAGAGGAAAAACTTGATTTGCTGACTTGTGTCGGCTTACGAGACTAGCAGATGTTCAGCGTCTCGGGTTTGATACAAACTCCAGAGGAAAAAGAGGGCCAATGAATCCTCCTCAAAACAAGTCATTAGCTAAACTTCAGCCCAAGCACCCATGGGGAAGAAACCACACTGAAGTGTGTCGTGGCTACAGAGAGCTCACTGGAGCTTCTGAAGTGTGTCGTGACTACAGAGGTCTCACTGGAGCTTAACTAATCTACAGTAGCAGTCAAATAAATTTAGAACATTCTAATGCTGCGGTTCTCAACTGGTCTGGAAGGTTGTGACCCAGAATTGGGTTGCAGGTCTGTTCGGGTCTCAGAGAGCAGGGAAAAACAATGCTAAATGTGTACAATAATCGTGTATAGTCAAGGTTGAAACATACTCTACATAAGTATGTGAACACACATGTGAGTGCTTGGCCAGTTCATTTCCAACGTGCAGTCTGGTTGAACATGCTTAACGTGCATTCTTGCATTACCATGGTGGGATCAAACCTCAGTACTCAAGGGGGCGACAGAGTTACCATCAAAAGTCTGTGCCACTAAACTGGATGTGTTATTATTTTGGTAAGTTGCTATAAATATATTGACTTTATCTTAATTTCTCAGCAATTATCTGTTCAAACTGTTGCTCCGCCATGACAGTAGTTGGCTTGGAAGAGAAATTCACCGTAGAAGCAGACAGTTCACACTAATCTCTCTATAGCACCCCTTGTGGCGACGTTGAGAATGCAACACATACTTGCATGAAGTTACATATTGCATTCCAACAAACTTTTTAATGCAACTACGCACAAAATTGAGCTTGCGTAGCTAGATGTGTCTGCGTTAATGTACTTGCATAGAGTATGTTTCGGCCTTAAGGATAGCTAAATAAAAAGCTGTGTCAACTTTTTAAACAGAACAGAATCTTCACTTTTAGGTGAACTATGCCCTTTTTTCTTCTTTTGTATAATAAACAGTTTCAGTACTGTGTTGGGTCGCCAATTGATGTGCAAATATCGTTCCTGAAACAAAACCAGCTCTGTTCTAAAAGTATGACCGCCATGAGAATGGGACTGATCAATGTCGTCCGCTTTGATTCGAGAGTGATTAAAGAAAATGTCTTGGTTACTTGCGTAACCTCTGGGAACGAGACGTTGTGTTGATGTAGTGACACTAGGGGTCACTCTTGGGAGCCCGAAACACCTCTGTTGTGGGGGGAGCTGTCGCAAGGAGCGTGAGGTCAGAGCACCACGTCTGGGCGGGCCAGTAGGGTGCTTACCAGGACGACCTTCTCCTCGTCCTCCCTGACCTTGCACAGGGTCTGTGCAAGCAGGCTCACTGGGGGAAAACGCATATTTGCGAATGCCAGGGGGCCAGCTGTGTGCCAGCACGTTTATGCCGAGGGAGGCCTCGGTCAGGGCGTACCAGAGCGGGCAGTGGGGAGGATTCATGGGAGGCGAACAGGTGCACCTGTGCCTGTTGAATCGACTCCAAATCAGCTGGACCACCTGAAGGTGGAGCCTCCACTCTCCCATGAGGGTAACCTGTTGTGACGGCGCGTCCGCTGTAGTGTTGAGGTTGCCCGGGATGTGAGTGGCTTGCAGCGACTTGAGGTGCTGCTGACTCCAGAGGAGGAGACGGCGGGCGAGTTGTGACATACAACGAGAGCACAAACCACATTGGCGGTTGACATATGCTACCATTGTCGTGTTGTCTGTCTGAACTAACACGTGCTTGCCCTGGATCAACAGCCGAAACCTCCGCAGGGCGAGCAGAATTGCCAACAACTCGAGGCAGTTGATGTGCCAACGCAGCCGCGAACCCATCCAGAGGCCGGTGGCTGCGTGCCCATTGCAAATGGCGCCCCAGCCCATTTTGGAGGCGTCTGTCATGACCATGACGTGCCTGGGGACCAGTTCTAGAGGAACACCTGCTCGTAGAAATGAGAGGTCGGTCCAAGGGCTGAAAAGACAGTGACAGACCGATGTAATGGCCACGCGGTATCCTGTGGCGCCATGCCCGTCTCGGGACACGAGTCTGGAGCCAGTGCTGAAGCGGCCTCATGTGCATCAACCCGAGCGGGGTGGCCACCGCCGAGGATGCCATATGCCACAGGAGCCTCTGAAAAAGTTTCAGTGGAAACGCTGTTTTCTGTTTGAATGCCTTCAAACAGGCCAGCACTGACTGGGCACAATTGTTTGTAAGGTGCTGTCAAGGAGACTGAGTCCAACTCCAAACCAAGAAAAGAGATGCTCTGAACCGGGAGGAGCTTGCTCTTTTCCCAGTTGACCCACAGGAAGGGTCTGTGTCGAGGAAGGATCGAGACGTGAAAGTCCTTCAGGTCTACCGCCGCGAACCAATCTTGATTCCGGACGCTCGCTAGAATGCATCTTTGCGTCAGCATCTTGAACGGGAGTCTGTGTAAAGCCCGGTTCAGTACTCGCAGGTCCAAGATTGGCCGCAACCCACCGCCTTTTTTCGGTACAATGAAGTAGGGGCTGTAAAACCCTTTCTTCATCTCGGCTGGAGGGACAGGTTCTATCGCGTCCTTCCGTAGGAGGGTAGCGATCTCCGCGGAAGGTAGCAGCGTTTTTGTCTTTCACCAAGGTGAAGTGGACACCGCTGAACCTGGGCGGATGCCCGGCGAAGTGAATCGCGCAGCCAAGTCGGACGGTCCGGACCAGCCCTTGTGACGGATTGGAAGGCGCAAGCCATGCGTCCAAGTTCCGTGCAAGGGGGACCAAAGGGACAACGTCATCGGATGTACCGGCAGGTGGGGCCTTGCGGCGGGGCAGAGCTCGAGGTGCCACACCACGTCGTGGCCGTGCTGAGTCCGAGGATATCGAAGCACTTACCTGGCTCCTTGTGACCACCCCCGGAACAGCCTGGGACGGGGGAGGAAGAGGCCTGTCCTCGTGACCCGTGGAGACTGTCACATCGGGGGTGGATTTGTGCCACAGCTGGGCACTCAGGGCGTGAGACCGCCGCTGGAGCGCCAACCTGCCAATGGAGTGGTGGACGGTGGTCGTAATGCCAGCCTTACACACCGGATACGTGACCCAGGGAACAAGGAAACCACTCTTGCTGAGCTCTTGAGTACTGCAGCCACTTGGGCATGCAGCACAATTAAATGCAAAAGGTAACAAAAAGATGAAGATCTGCTTACCAGCTCCAGAGCAGCGGGTTTCGTTGTCCCTGGGTCGCCCGTCTCAAGGGCGCTTTGAAGCCTTTCACGGGTTCTGGGCAGCCGCGAGACGAGTGGCGTCTGCTTCCTGCAGTGGGCTCCATGCCAGGACCGGGCCGAAGGGGCGGGCTGCGGCGGAGCCGGAGCAGTAACCGCAGGGGGACGCCCTTGGCGATGAGTAGATGGGGTTCGGGATCTTGAGCCGCACCGGGGCAGGATATGCCGGCTAGCATCCATCTACTGCTCTACCATCAAGAACTGCTGGGCAAAGTCCTCGACGGTGTCGCCGAATAGGCCCGCTTGGGAAATGGGGGCAGCAAGGAATCGTGTCTTGTCGGCTTCACCCATCTCGACCAGGTTGAGCCAAAGGTGGCGCTCCTGGACCACTAGTGTGGCCATCATCCGCCCGAGAGACCACGCCGTGACCTCCGTCACTCAGAGAGCGAGGTCGGTCGCCGAGCGCAGTTCCTGCATCAATCCCGGGGCGGAACTACCCTCGTGCAGTTCCTTTAGCGCCTTGGTGGACTTGCAGGAGAGCCATGGCGTGCAGTGTGGAGGTGGCATGTCCAGCGGCACCATAGGCCTTGGCCATCAGAGACGACGTAAACCTACAGGCTTTGGGCACCTGCGCCAGGTGGCGGCACTCTGCGGGCATAGGTGCACCGCGAGCACCTTTATCCACCGGGGGATTGCCGAATAACCCTTGGCCGCCCCATCATCGAGGGTAGTGAGAGCGGGGAAGCTGAAAAGATCGGGACCGGGCAGTAAAAAGTGCCTCCCACGACCTTGTCAGCTCTTCATGCACTTCTGGGAAGAAAGGAACGGGGGCGGGGCGTGGTTTTGAGTGGTGCCGCGAGCCCAGGAACCAATCACTGAGCCGCGAGGGTTCAGGGAAGAGCAGTGAAATCCACTCTAACCGACGCTCGCGGCTGCCCGGGAAAGCATGTCGTCATCTCCGTGTCAGTCTGTGACTGGGCGATCAACCCCGAAGGGAGGAGCCCAGCTGAGGCTTCCGACTGGACGAGCCCGCTCTCCGATGCTGCGCTCGAGAGCTCATCACTTTCGCGGGTTCCGAATAAGAGGTCGAACTCACCGTGAGACGAGCCGGCGGACTCACCCGGAAGCCCGATCGGGGCAGACGAGTGTGCTGGGGATTGGGATGTCCGCGGGAGGATACCCAGTGGAGGCGGTCCCATTGGGGTCCCCAAATCGCCCCCAGTGCTAACCGCGCTGGCCTCAAACCCGTGGGTAAAAGGACCGAGGCGGGA
The DNA here is from genome assembly GCF_019703515.2 of Myxocyprinus asiaticus. Lineage (NCBI taxonomy): Eukaryota > Metazoa > Chordata > Actinopteri > Cypriniformes > Catostomidae > Myxocyprinus > Myxocyprinus asiaticus. The sequence continues at coordinate 7,457,269 of NC_059393.1, forward strand.
GCCTCTGGGGTGGCTCGCTTTCTTACGAAGGCGAGCCGCGACCGCAACGTTGCCATGGACATATTCTCGCAATGAGCCGCTGAAATGCGCCATCAGATCCAGCAGAGCTGAATGAACAGTAGTATTCAGCTCAATGAGCATGACCGTTCGGCTCCGAAGAGAAAATCTGAATGAGTGGTTGCATACCAGCTCCTTTTATACCCGTATGTTCGGGGGAGTGGCATGCAAATACCACTCGCCAATTTTCATTGGCCTTTTATTAAAGACCAGAGGTGTCTCGGACTCCCAAGAGTGACCCCTAGTGTCACTACATCGACACCAACGTCGAGTGAGTGACAGATAGGGAACCCAGACAGGCAATGCACATGTCATGGGACTGAGTTGCCACTTGAGTTGCCCCTCAAAAGGGACAATAATAATGATCATCGCTTCGATGTGAGTCACTAGTACAACACGGGCTAGACAAGATCGTGCACTGAAGAACAGAAAATCTGACTTGATGGCACGAAAGCGAGCGTCTTCATGGAACCCATGACATAGCTCCCAAGGGGTGTCGCTTAAGCATCATCAGTCAATAAATTTGCGTGACTGTATAAGGGCTTCAGACCAGGTGACACAGTGTCCCATAGTGAATACACAGCTCAAGTTCCTACGAAAGGGAATCCTTGAAAGTGTGCAATAGCCACCATGCACTCTGAGAATTATCTTGAGTTCATAATTCTGTGATCTCATATTAAACATTTTAATCACAACAATCTCATTACATGTTTCATTTGGATCAAAGCTTTTCATCATAAGTAGACAATGAGCCTCATTCATGAAACACAAGTAGAACAGATTTTTGTGTAAATCATTTTTTGTATGTTCTTTTGCTTTAATATCAGCATCTATTCAAGCTGGACTAAACAAGTTTGTTCACAACCTGATGATTCATGTTATCCAGCATGATTTAATAGAAACAATGACATCTGAGCTTTTGTACAAAGGAGTTAACATGATCAATGTCTCAAAATGTGTTTAATTACTGACTTAGAAATGGGCTCTTCATTTTAAATCCTAACTTTGTTTTAAAATGTTCAAAACCCTAAACTGTTTATTTCTAGGTTTAATATTAGATTTAGAATCCTAGATTCTCAATGTGATCTCAGACCTTTAAAGGTCACTGTGTACAGTTGCAATTGAAATTATTCAACCCCCCCAGGACAGTAAGGATTTACAAAGGTAAGCTTTTCTGATGACCCAGAATTTTTAAATTTTACATTTATATCGAACAGGAAACGGCTATCCTGACTATGTGACTGACACCATGGATTCGTTCAGGTATCAGGCCATTTTGGCATGAAAAATGTGATGCCTTCAGTGTGTAAATTGAAGCTTGGTAATCACTGGACTTTCCAGCAAGACAATAACACCAAGGATACGTCCAAGTTGTCCAAAATCTGGTTCAGGGATAGGTCGTGGAATGTCCTTAAATGGCCCTTTCAGTCCATCATTAAAATCCCATTGCAAACCTTTGTTGGGATTTCAAGGAAGCAGTGGCAGCACAGAAACCAAAGAATGTCAATGAGCTGGAAGCTTTTGCTCATGAGAAATGTGTAAAAATTCTAAAAGTGAGGTGTCCGAAGCCTGAGAACACTTACCCGAAACATTTATTTGCTGTTATTAAGGATAAAGGATGCTCCATAAATGATTGACTTTGGGGGTTGAATATTTTTGACATGACATTTGTGCAGAGAATTAGATATTTTTTATTTTAAAATTTAGATAAACTGAACTCTTTGTTCTCAAAATCACTCAAATGTGTATTAAAAACTTACTTTGACTGTTTACTGAGGTTTTAGTTCATGTGTTTTAATTCACATCACCAGAATGTATTGCTGGTGAGGGGGTTGAATAATTTGCTTTGCAACTGTATATGTGACAATAAAGCTTATTAAAAAGCATACATGTATCAGGTAGCCATCACTGACCCACATCTATGTGATAAGCAATACAAGAGTAAAGAGCGGTACTGGAATCGCATAACCCCATCGTATGAAATATCTTGGCAATGTGGCCATCAATTCTATAAAAATCACACATCAAACACTGTGAAATTGGTTTGGATTTTTTCCCAAAACCAGCAGCACTTGGCAATGAGTGATCCCTCACGTCCTGGCATTCTGATGTGTTTTTAGAGACTACCAAGGTTTCCATGTTCAATTTTCATAAGAAGATGTATATATTATCAAGGGCTATATTGATAAGGTTTTGAGCCAAAAGTACAATTACATGTTTACTCTATCACTACAAAAACTCTAGTGGTTTTGTGTGTTGGTTTCAAATGCCTAGTTAAAAAAAAAAAAACCTTCCTTAATTTTAATAATTGTTTTTTAATACCAAATATTTTACATTGATAATGTACATGTTTTGTAATTACTGTGGTAAAAAAAAAGAAAAAAAAAGAGAGAGAAAAAAAGTTTAACCATGGAACATGCCCAAAAAAACATCATATCACCATGACAAAGGCCAAAAACATGGTATTACTAGGATATGTAAATAAAAATACATAAATAAATGGTATTACTATGGTATGTGAAAAAACTATATTTCCATGGAATATGCCCAGTACGCATACAATAGTTCCGTCATGTAAACTCTTTTAGAATAATTTCTCAGCTCTGCAGGTTCATACAGTGCAAGTGAATGCAAAATTTGGAAGATTCAAAATCCACATAAGGGCAACATAAAAGTACTCCAGACGACTCCAGTGGTTAATTTTTTTTTTTTTTTTTCTGAAGCGATATAAGTGTGAGTGAGAAACAGATCAATTTTTAAGTCTCTTTTTTTTACTATAAATTCTCCTTCCTACTAGTCAGTCTCCACTGCAGTTTCATTTTCATATTCTTCTTCTTGTGTTTTTGTTGATTCACAGTCTTAATACATATCGCCCCCTTTTGGGCAGAGAGGAGAATTTATAAAAAAAAAAAAAGAAAATTATTAAATATTGATCTGTTTCACACCTTTTTTGTCATGTCTGAACACATGGATTTAACCAATGGATTCATGTGAATTACTTTTATGCTCCCTTTATGTGGAGTTTGGAGCTTTAAAGTTTTGGCACCCATTCACTTCCATTGTGAGGATCTACAGAGCAGAAATATTATTTAAAAATCTTAATTTGTGTTCAGCAGAAGAAAGAAAGTCATACACATCTGGGATGCAAGGAGGGTGAGTAAATGATATGAGAATTTTCATTTTTGGGTTAACTAGCCCTTTAACTATATCTGCTGCTGCTACAGAGCAAGTACAGAGACTTACTACTGTTAGAAAATACACCGAAATATTGAGTTAAGCATGAGGACATGCTGCTGTTGCTGCTCATGCACAATAAAATAAAAATAAAAATAAAAAACACAAGATATGCTGCATTGAGCATGTTTTACATGCTACTGCACAAATAGATATTACAAACAATTCCCATGTAGCATATCTAGACCTCTGGTCCTGTGGAGGAGGAGGGTTTCAGAAAAAATACTCTCGCTGCGTGGTTCATCGAAACCAGCTTTATTGCAAAATTGAACCATTTAAATGTTAGACAAAGAGAGAGAAGCAAGTTGAATACCTGATTACCAGTCAAAAGGCTAATCAGCTTACAACATGCAAGATGATTGGCTTAACATGTCACATGTGAGCGAGCTGATTGGTTAACAGATAGCAAGTCAAAGAACCTATCAGCTTGTGCCACATAGAGTTTCATGGATGAACTTTGGTAATTTTTACCATGATGAGTGTCAAAACACCTTTACATCACCATGGTACATCTCCAAAACATGGTACTACCATGGTACATTGTTTTGAAATCTGTCTTCCATACTAAAACTCAAATGTAACTGCACCACTCAACATGGTTGGCAGACATGGGACAATGGTAAACAGTATATAGGTTCAGAATTTATAATGTATTATTTTATTTTAACGTGGCTGGCAGTGATAATGCGGGCCATTACTTGAATCAGATTTAATCATGCTAATTTCTGATTGGTAAAATACTTTAGCATTGGCCATCACTTGTTTGTTTGAGAGTGCAAAGAGTGAACACTGAGATAAAAAGTAGGAAAAAAAAAAAAAAAACCTTGAGTAAAAGTCAAATCAAGTCCAATAATTTTTATTTCTATAGTTTTTATTTGTGCTTTTCACAATACACATTGTTCAAAAGCAGGACAGCTGAGAGGATTATTGGTGCCCTCCTGCCCACCCTCCAAAACGTGCAGGTAGAATCACTCTGGACCCCACACACCCTGCCCACTCCCTCTTTGAACTGTTTGAACCTCTGGCCGGCACTACAGAGCACTAAGCGCTTGGATATCCAGGCACAAGAACAGTTTTTACCCTCAGGCCATTTTCCACATGAACAATTATACTGCCTCTGGACTCCCCCATAGTGCAATAATGTACAGTACAGTAATGTGGCCAAAAATATTGGCACCCATGGTAAATATGAGCAAAAAAGGCTGTGAAAAAATCTGCATTGTTTATCCTTTTGATCTTTCATTCAAAAAATTTACAAAAATCTAACCTTTAATTGAAGTAGAACAATTAAAGGAGGGGAAATATCTCATTATTAAATACATATTTTTCTCCAAAACATATTGCTCACAATTATTGGCACCCCTAGAAATTCTTATGAGTAAAATATATCTGCAGTATATTCCCATTCATATTTTACATTTTGTAGTGCACCTGGGTAACTAGCAACATGAAATTGTTCAGCCATGACTTCCTGTTTCACAGGGGTATAAATATGAGGCAACACACAGGCCAAATTCCCTTAATCATCAATCACAGTGGGTTACACTAAAGAATATAGTTCTGATGTGTGGCAAAAGGTTGAGCTTCACAAAATGGGAGGTGGCTATAAGAAAATAGCCAAAGCATTGAAAATGCCCATTTCCACCATCAGCGCAATAATTAACAAGTTTCAATCAACTGGAGATCTTAAGAATCGGCCTGGAAAAAGACGTGTGTCTATATTGTCTCCACGCACAGTGAGGAGGATGGTTCAAGTGGCCAAAGAATCTCCAAAGATTACAGCTGGAGAATTGCAGAAATTAGTTGGGTCTTGGGGTCAGAAAGTAAAAAATAAATAAATAAATAAATTATATATATATATATATATATATATATATATATATATATATATATATATATATATATACACACACAATTTATTTATTTATATATATATCAGACATCACCTACATCACCACAAGTTGTTTGGGAGGGTTTCAAGAAAAAAAGCCTCTGCTCTCATCCAACAACAAACTCAAGCGTCTACAATGGGCCCTGGTTGGATCTCCCAGCGGGACAGTGATCTAAAACAAACATCAAAATCAACACAAAAATGGTTCACTGACCACAAAATCAAGGTTCTGCCATGGCCATCCCAGTCCCCTGACCTGAACCCCATAGAAAATTTGTGGGGTGAACTGAAAAGGAGAGTCCACCAACATGGACCTCTGAATTTGAAGGATCTGTAGAGATTCTGTATGGACGAATGGTCTCAGATTCCTTGCCAGGTGTTCTCCAACCTCATTAGGCATTATAAGAGAAGACTCAGAGCTGTTATCTTGGCAAAGGGAGGCTGCAAAAAGTATTGAATAAAAGGGTGCCAATAATTATGGCCAATGCATTTTGGAGAGAAATATTTATTTAATAATGAGTTATTTCCCCCGTTTCAACTGTTTTACTTCAATTAAAAGTTAGATTTTTGTCAATTTTTTGAATGAAAGATCAAAAGGATTTTTTTTTTACAGCCTTCTTTGCTCATATTTACCATGGGTGCCAATATTTTTGGCCACTACTGTATGTAAATTCACATATTTAATACAATAACTGTACATACCCCTACCTTGCACATACATTAGCACTTGCACATATATATACACAATTCTATGTTATATGTCCTATTATTTGTATGTCTATTTATACTCTTACCTTGTTTTATATTCTGTCTCACTGTCATGTTCTGTGTGCACTTGTTTCTCCTATCACCAAAAAAAAAAACACACAAAAAAACAAAAAACATGTGAGACCTTGTGTACGTGAGAACACCTGGCAATAAAGCTCATTCTGATTCTAATTCTGAAAGATGAATAATCAATACTTCTGGAAACATAACACATTTGATAAACAATTTGATTTTAAAAATCTGACTTTATATAGCTTAGTAAGCCTATTATTTAAAATGTAGTCCCACTATTTCTCTTGCTCAGAGGGTTGCCTTTATCAGTTTCAAAAACCTAATGGCCTTGCCTAAACCCTGTTAGTCAATCATTCATCTTCCCAGAATGCAATTTTGTCTCTTTACAGTAACCTATTCATTCGCATTCAGCCTTTATATCTGATTATTACTTTTTCTCTCTACCTTTAAAACCCTGTAATGTATTTTACGAGTTCCTGTGACATCTTTGTCTGGTTCGCATACAGAGAATCGATAGAGGCGTATAAAGGTGTAGCAGTTCACAGCGATTCGCACAGGAACAAATACAGACAGTGAAAATAGCTGACCTTTGAGCGCCATTTTGACAACAATGCTGCTCCATGCAGGAGTGGGATTCCCTTTTGAAATAACGAGTGTTTTATAAGATTGCGCTAACAGTCATCGCTCAATATGAGGCGGCGGTTGACCTTTCACTACAGGTTTGCCATCCAACGGTACAAATACATTCTTGTGTTTCACAGAGTTGCCTGTAGACCAGGAGAAGCAAACAGCCACTGAATATGTCAGGTGTGAGAATCAGCATGCAGTGGAGTGTGTGTGTGTGTGTGTGTGTGTGTGTGTGTGTGTGTGTGTGTGTGTGTGTGTGTGTGTGTACGTAGCTGTATGCAAAAAAAAAAAAAAAAAAATATTAAAAAAATTAAAAAAGGGTAGACAAAGTTAGGTGAGATATTTATAAAATGGCCATTAAAAAGTACTGTGCTGGTACCATCGTATACATTTTGATTGGATACCATGAAACGCTAACCTATTTAACATGGTACTGAGTGATATCATATTCATATAGCAAGGTATTTACAAGATTCTGCAGGATACTTCAAAGATTACAAAGTATTATCATAGCACATGCCCAATTACTATAGTACATGCCAAAAATAATTTCATTATGTTACATCTAAAACAAACATGGTATTGGGCATTAGCATGCCCAAAAAATTAAAGCATTACTATGGTGCCTTTTCCAAAAACATAGTATTACTGTAATGCAGTATATGCCAAAATAACAATGATATTGCCATGGTATCATGCCCAAAAACATGGTATTACTATGGAACAAAATAACTCTGGTATTACCATAAGATACCAGAATATGTTATGAATATTGTGCCTTGCCCCAAAACATGGTTTTAACATGCCCAAAAAGCATGCCATTACTCTGGTATATGCTCAAAAACTAGGGTACTACCATGGTGGCATGCCCAAAAACATGCTATTGCAATGGTATATGTAATAATAATAATATAAGAATTTTATTTATGTATCACTTTTCAGGAAATCAAGCACAAATTGCTTCACAAAAAAATAAAATAAAAAATTAACTCACAGTAAACCACAACATATTCACATCACATAGTAATTAAAGCAACACACACAGAAAAACACAGCACATTCATACAGTAATCAAAGCCAGTCTATACAAATTCGTTTTTAAACGAGACTTAAAAACAGACACAGATTCAGCAGATCTAATATCCCAGGGCAGGGTGTTGCATAATCGTGGGGGCTTCACTACAAACGCTCTATCACCTTTTGTTTTGCATATGGATCTTGGAACAGCCAACAGTTCATGACAAGAAGATCTAAGAGGTCTAACTGTTTCATAAGCTTTTAAAAGTTCTGCTAAATATTCTGCCGCCAAACCATGTGATGCCTTACATGTAATTAATCAAATCTTAAAACCAACTCTAAAATGAATTGGTAGCCAATGCAAAGAAGCTAAAACTGGAGTAATATGATTATAAGACCTAGTTTGTGTCAAAACTTTAGCTGCAGCATTTTGCACTGATTGAAGCCGTGTTAATATGTATTGATTTAAAACTGAAAACAGAGGATTACAATAATCAAAGCATGTCTAAATAAAAACATGTATAAGCTTCTCTGTATCCTTAAACTCAAGACATATCTAACCTTTGAAATATTTCTTAACTGATAAAAAACAAGACTGAACTAACTTCTGGATGTGATATTCAACATTTCAATTAGTATCATTGTAGACTCCCACATTTTTCACCACCTGCTGATAATTTGGGAATACCTGTTTAAGTGCTGACTCAATCTGACTTTTTTAGAATCATGACCGATTATAACAACCTCCATTTTGTTAGTACCTAACTGAAGAAAATTGCATGCCATCCAATTATTTATATCTTCTATACATGCTTGAAGAATATTTTAATTAGTCAGATCATTGGGATTCAATGATAAATACAACTGAAGGTCATCTGCATAGCAATGAAAATGAATGTTGTATTTACGAGTCACAGAACCAAGCAAAAAATACAAACCAAAAAAACTACGGTATCACCATGATGTTATGCCTAAAACATGGTATTACTGCTGTATGGTATATGTCTAAAAACTGTGGTAATACCAGTGTGCCATGCCCAAAAACATGGAATTACTATGTTACATGTAATAATAATAATAATTATTATTATTATTATTATTATGTTTTTACCATGATACTATGCCCAATTAATATATTGTTACTATGGTAAAAATTGTATTACCATGAAAGATGCCCAAAATATAGTATCACCAAGGCACATGCCAAAAAATAAATAAATAAATGAAAAAATGTAAAATAACAATAATAATAATAATAATAATAATAATAATAATAAATAAATAAATAAATAAAAAGGTATGGTTATGCAGTGGTGCATACCTCAAAACATGGTATTCACATGGTAAATGATATCCTGTATATAAAGGGAATAACCATGATACATGCCCCTATATATATATATATATACAGGTGCATCTCAATAAATTAGAATGTCGTGGAAAAGTTCATTTATTTCAGTAATTCAACTCAAATTGTGAAACTCGTGTATTAAATAAATTCAATGCACACAGACTGAAGTAGTTTAAGTCTTTGGTTCTTTTAATTGTGATGATTTTGGCTCACATTTAACAAAAACCCACCAATTCACTATCTCAAAAAATTAGAATATGGTGACATGCCAATCAGCTAATCAACTCAAAACACCTGCAAAGTTTTCCTGAGCCTTCAAAATGGTCTCTCAGTTTGGTTCACTAGGCTACACAATCATGGGGAAGACTGCTGATCTGACAGTTGTCCAGAAGACAATCATTGACACCCTTCACAAGGAGGGTAAGCCACAAACATTCATTGCCAAAGAAGCTGGCTGTTCACAGAGTGCTGTATCCAAGCATGTTAACAGAAAGTTGAGTGGAAGGAAAAAATGTGGAAGAAAAAGATGCACAACCAACCGAGAGAACCGCAGCCTTATGATTGTCAAGCAAAATCGATTCAAGAATTTGGGTGAACTTCACAAGGAATGGACTGAGGCTGGGGTCAAGGCATCAAGAGCCACCACACACAGACACTACAGTTGTCGTATTCCTCTTGTTAAGCCACTCCTGAAACACAGACAACGTCAGAGGTGTCTTACCTGGGCTAAGGAGAAGAACTGGACTGTTGCCCAGTGTTCCAAAGTCCTCTTTTCAGATGAGAGCAAGTTTTGAATTTCATTTGGAAACCAAGGTCCTAGAGTCTGGAGGAAGGGTGGAGAAGCTCATAGCCCAAGTTGCTTGAAGTCCAGTGTTAAGTTTCCACAGTCTGTGATGATTTGAGGTGCAATGTCATCTGCTGGTGTTGGTCCATTGTGTTTTTTGAAAACCAAAGTCACTGCACCCGTTTACCAAGACATTTTGGAGCACTTCAGGCTTCCTTCTGCTGACCAGCTTTTTAAAGATGCTGATTTCATTTTCCAGCAGGATTTGGCACCTGCCCACACTGCCAAAAGCACCAAAAGTTGGTTAAATGACCATGGTGTTGGTGTGCTTGACTGGCCAGCAAACTCACCAGACCTGAACCCCATAGAGAATCTATGGGGTATTGTCAAGAGGAAAATGAGAAACAAGAGACCAAAAAATGCAGATGAGCTGAAGGCCACTGTCAAAGAAACCTGGGCTTCCATACCACCTCAGCAGTGCCACAAACTGATCACCTCCATGCCACGCCAAATTGAGGCAGTAATTAAAGCAAAAGGAGCCCCTATCAAGTACTGAGTACATATACAGTAAATGAACATACTTTCCAGAAGGCCAACAATTCACTAAAAATGTTTTTTTTATTGGTCTTATGATGTATTCTAATTTTTTGAGATAGTGAATTGGTGGGTTTTTGTTAAATGTGAGCCAAAATCATCACAATTAAAAGAACCAAAGACTTAAACTACTTCAGTCTGTGTGCATTGAATTTATTTAATACACGAGTTTCACAATTTGAGTTGAATTACTGAAATAAATGAACTTTTCCACGACATTCTAATTTATTGAGATGCACCTGTATATATATATATATATATATATATATATATATATATATATATACACACACACACACTGACGGCCAAAAGTTTGGAATAATGTACAGATTTTGCTCTTATGGAAAGAAATTGGTACTTTTATTCACCAAAGTGGCATTCAACTGATCACAATGTATAGTCAGGATATTAATAATGTGAAAAATTACTATTACAATTTGATTTTTTTTTAACTTAAACTACTTCAAAGAGTTCTTGTCAAAAAATCCTCCACATGCAGCAATGACAGCTTTGCAGATCCTTGGCATTCTAGCTGTCAGTATGTCCACTTCCTGTAGCACTTGCCATAGATGTGGCTGTCTTGTCGGGCACTTCTCACGCACCTTACAGTCTAGCTGATCCCACAAAAGCTCAATGGGGTTAAGATCCATAACACTCTTTTCCAATTATCTGTTGTCCAATGTCTGTGTTTCTTTGCCCACTCTAACCTTTTCTTTTTGTTTTTCTGTTTCAAAAGTGGCTTTTTCTTTGCAATTCTTCCCATAAGGCCTGCACCCCTGAGTCTTCTCTTTACTGTTGTACATGAAACTGGTGTTGAGCGGGTAGAATTCAATGAAGCTGTCAGCTGAGGTCATGTGAGGCATCTATTTCTCAAACTAGAGACTCTGATGTACTTATCCTCTTGTTTAGTTGTACATCTGGCCTTCTACATCTCTTTCTGTCCTTGTTAGAGCCAGTTGTCCTTTATCTTTGAAGACTGTAGTGTACACCTTTGTATGAAATCTTCAGTTTTTTGGCAATTTCAAGCATCGTGTAGCCTTCATTCCTCAAAACAATGATTGACTGGCGAGTTACTAGAGAAAGCTGTTTCTTTTCTGCCATTTTTGGCCTAATATTGACCTTATGACATGCTAGTCTATTGCATACTGTGGCAACTCATAAACAAACACAAACACAATGTTAAGATTCATTTAACAAACCAAATAGCTTTCAGCAGTGTTTGATATAATGGCAAGTGATTTTCTAGTACCAAATTAGCAATTTAGCATGATTACTTAAGGATAAGGTGTTGAAGTGATGACTGCTGGAAATGGGGCCTGTCTAGATTTGATCAAAAATGACTTTTTTTCAAACAGTGATGGTGCTGTTTTTTACGTCAGTAATGTCCTGACTATACTTTGTGATCAGCTGAAAGCCACTTTGGTGAATTAAAGTACCAATTTCCTTCCAAACAGCAAAATCTGTACATTATATATATATATATATATATATCATACCAAAGTACATGGAGAAAAACAAAAAAACAAAAACAAAAAAAATTAAAACACATAATATCACTGTGATGCATAACCAAAAAACAGTGGTGGTGGTACCATGGTAAAGTTAAATTATCAAATGGTAATACCATGGTACTTTAAGGTACTTAAAAAGAATACCATGGTTTTATCTTAGGACTTAAAACATGCCAACAACATGGTACTTGCCACAAACTATAGTAATACCATTGATTGAGTGGGGCGTGTGTGTGTGTGTGTGTGTGTGTGTGTGTGTGTGTCAGAGAAAAAAAGACAGGTGACAGAAAGATAATGTATATATATATACATATGTTGTGCTCAAAAGTTTGCATACCCTTGGAGAATTGGTAATATATGTTCCATTTGTAAAGAAAACATGAGTGAGCAGGCAAAACACATTTCTTTTATTTCTTATGGGATTCATATTCAACTGTAGGTTATAACAGACTGGCACAATCATAAAACAATACATGGCAACAAAGAAAAAAAAATGAAATGACCCCTGTTCAAAAGTCTGCATACCCTTAGTTCTTAATACTGTGTATTGCCCCCTTTAGCATCAATGACAGCGTGCAGTCTTTTGTAATAGTTGTCTATGAAGCCCCAAATTCTTGCAGGTGGTATAGCTGCCTATTCGTCTTGGCAAAATGCCTCCAGGTCATGCAAAGTCTTTAGTCGTCCTGCATGAACCGCACGTTTGAGATCTCCCCAGATGGCTCAATGATATTAAGGTCAGGAGACTGTGATGGCCACTCCAGAACCTTCACCTTTTTCTGCTGTAACCACTGGAGGGTCAACTTGGCCTTGTGCTTAGGGTCATTGTCATGCTGGAAAGTCCAAGAGCGTCCCATGCGCAGCTTTCATGCAGGAGAATGCAAATTGTCTGCCAGTATTTTCTGATAACATGCTGCATTCATCTTGCCATCAATTTTCACAAGATTCCCCGTGTCTTTAGAGCTCACACACCCCCAAAACTTCAGTGAGCCACCACCATGCTTCACAGTGGGGATGGTATTCTTTTCACTATAGGCCTTGTTGACCCCTTTCCAAACATAGCGCTTATGGTTGTGACCATAAAGCTCTATTTTGGTGTCGCCACTCCAAATTACAGTGTGCCAGAAGCTGTGAGGCATGTCAAGTTGTTGTCGGGCATATTGTAACCGGACTTTTTTGTGGCATTGGCGCAGTAAAGGCTTCTTTCTGGCAACTCGACCATGCAGCTCATTTTTGTTCAAGTATCGTCATATTGTGCTCCTTGAAACAACCACACTGTCTTTTTCCAGAGCAGCCTGTATTTCTCCTGAGGTTACCTGTGGGTTTTTCTTTGTATCCCGAACGATTCTTCTGGCAGTTGTGGCTGAAGTCTTTCTTGGTCTACCTGACCTTGGCTTGGTATCAAGAGATTCCCGAATTTTCCACTTCTTAATAAGTGATTGAACAGTACTGACTGCCATTTCCAAGGCTTTGGATATCTTTTTATATCCTTTTCCATCTTTATAAAGTTCCATTGCCTTGTTACGCAGGTCTTTTGACAGTTCTTTACTGCTCCCCATGGCTCAGTATCTAGCCTGCTCAGTGCATCCATGTGAGAGCTAACAAACTCATTGACTATTTATACACAGACACTAACTGCAATTTGAAAAGCCACAGGTGTGGGAAATTAACCTTTATTTGCCATTTAAACCTGTGTGTGTCAACTTGTGTGTCTGTAACAAGGCCAAACATTCAAGGATATGTAAACTTTTGAACAGGGCCATTTGGGTGATTTCTGTTATAATTATGATTTAAAAAGGAGCCAAACAACTATGTGATAATAAATGGCTTCATATGATCACTATCCTTAAATCAGTTTTGTATGATAAGTCATATTTTCAAATTCCATGCCAAAATTTCACAATTTCTGCCAGGGTATGCAAACTTTTGAGCACAACTGTATATATACAGTTATATATATAGTATATGTATATGTGTGTGTGTGTGTGTGTGTGTGTGTGTGTGTGCATATGTGAGTTAAAGAGTGTGTGAAAAGTGGAACAACGATACGGTTAAACATAATCTGTGTATGTGTGTGTGTTTGTGTGTGTGTGAAGATCAAACAGAATGCCTGCAGACACAATCAACAGCACCTGACACTCTTTTCATCCCTGACAGACTCTGAGTGTGTCATCCTGCACTGTTAGTAAAAATACATTATGGCCTTGTATAAGAAAGCCACTGGGATTCTACAATAACACTTGTTCTTCACCCTCTTTCTCTCCCTCTCTTCAGATTAAAGGGGAACATTTGCTCTCTGTATCTCTGTTGACATGGTACAGCTCTCACTGAAGTCCATGAGCATCTCAACATGGTGGATGTGAGAAGTTAGCAAGAAAAACACTTCAGATAGACCTTTGAAGAGTTAAAATATACCCTTTTGACTCATACAAGTTTATTACATGGAATAGTTAACCAAAGAATTTAAAATATTTCATAATTTGCTCACCCTCTTGTTGTTTCATACACCTCTGGCTTCATTTTTGGTGAACACTAAAGGAAAATTTTAGCTGAGTGTTTACGGCGATCTTTTCTAATGCAGATATTAAAGAGAACTCATTTGTGATTGTACTTTCTTACAAGAACATATTCATTGGTCTTTGCATGATACTGATCTTTGCACTGAAATTTGCTTGTTTAAATATGTAAAGACTGTGATTATTAATACAGTCTGGTGACTGTGTGTGGCAGGGTCATTAACATGCCTGAAATGGAAATCTGCAGTTCACCAACAGTGTCAGATCAATAATTACTTCTCAACCGTCGTTTTGCATCCAACAAAGAATGTCATGTTTTCTCATTTAAAATTTGACTGAATAATTGTCTGTGGATGTTATTGTTTGTTTATGTGTGTCTCCAAATCTACATTTGTTTACAAAATCCAATGTGTTTCATTGGGGGTTTTGAGCATAAAAATGAAATCTTCTGCCACACAATATTTTGCATGAATTTAAAATAAAGTAATAAATTATTATTTACTTTTTTGTAGTAACTATTTATTTATTGATTGATTGATTTTTATTTGTTTTCTTTTAAAGGTTTTGTACTATTTGAATAAATATGTGTGTTTCTAATGGCATATTGCAATGGCTCCAAACAGTAGATGTTAATATACGGTAGTAGTTGTCTTTCAGGCCTCATTTCTTGCAGCCCTGAGGGGAATACAACAGTCAGGCACTTTTATAGCATTAAAGACATCACATTTTATAGAGAGCAGCAAAATCATTTTCATCGTTTTACCAATATACCCATTCCTTCTCTAACTGTTGGTCAATATCGTGATGTAATTACAAGAAGACTTCTGGGTTTCACAACTCATGAAGCATTTACCCCCAACAAGCTCGACTGAAGATGTCCAGAAAGCATCTAGTCCTCCGCTATAAATCAAAAAAACAAATACTGTGCAGATGCCAGGTTTAACATCACTGTTCATTTGGTCACGAGACATGGAATAATCAATGACATTTGGTGATCTTACTGACATCCAACCTAATGTCCCAGTCTTTTTTCAATACAGATTACTATGGCTGTGGACAGTGTCTGAATTTTGCAGCTTCAAAAAGGAAGCAAAAGTATCATAAGTAGTCCATGCAACTCATACATCATATTCCAAGTCTTTTGAACACATTCAATGGGTTTTGGTAAGAAACAAGTGAAATTTAAATCTAAAATTTTAAATTTAAAGTGTGTAATTTCTGCACCACTGCAACAACAAACTGAACTGAAAAAATAATCACTGTTTTCAAACAGATTTCAGAAAATTCCTCTGTCTTACATTTGTTGTACCATCAGATAGTCCCGCCCCAAACTCACACCATTGGTTAAGTCCATATTGCTGTGTTGGGGTGGGGTGTGTTTCCTGTACAACGACGTAACTCACTGCGTAACCACCATAGTATGATGCATCGTTGGAGAAATTAACTAGTTAGTCACGACTGTGTCCTGAAACAGTAGTAACTATGTCCTATATTGCATATCCATCGTTCGAACCATGTTGGTTCAGCAACATAGAATTGTTGTTAATTACATTACTCAGGGACTGGACTAATAACTTCCACAAATATTAAACTATAATAGCTCATTTACACGAGTAAGCCGTTTAGTGCGAGAAAGCTGCAGAAGACACAAAAACAGCATAATCTGTGTAATGCAACAGACAGGGTTGGGAGGGTTACATTTGAAATGTATTCCACTACAGATTACAGAATACATGCTGTAAAATGTAATTTGTAACGTATTCCGTTAGATTACTCAAGGTCAGTAACGTATTCTAAATACTTTGGATTACTTCTTCAGCACTGGTAGATTTTTTCACTTGTTCTGACTATAAAAACTCTGCCACTACAGTAAGACAAAATACACATGTTAAAAATACATTCTCTGAAAAACCTAAATATCTTATGCAGTGTTGTATCTAAAACATGATAAATCAAATTGATCTTGTTTTAAGGTTTTTTAGATATTTTTACAGGAAAACAATACAAAAATTATTATCAAGAATATGATTTTTGCCCTAATATCAAAGGTCTTACTAGAAAAAAGAAATTAGGATCCAATGTGAATTTTCTTGATAAAAAAATATGACCGTGTCTGGTAACATGCATGTAAAATGGCTAGAAATAACATTTTAGCTTAGCGTAAAGCTGACAATTTACACAAGGTTTATTTCTATTTCTTGCACTTCAAACTTACTTCAAACTTACTTCTCTGTCTGCTCGTATGAATGTAACACATCATAAGAAAGTGTTTCACCGCTGTTCAAATGCACTTTGGATCGCATCATTTATATGTATAAATGTTTTCCATCTGAAAGGACTAAATATTAAATGAAACAAATGACAATAAAATGCAAAGTAATCTCTTCAGTAATCAAAATACTTTTTGAATGTAACTGTATTCTAATTACTAATGATTTAAATTTTAACTGTAGTGGAATACAGTTACTTATATTTTGTATTTTAAATACGTAATCCCGTTACATGTATTTCATTACTCCCCAACCCTGGCGACAGATACATTGCACTGCAGTAGTGGGGTTTCCCTCGGCATTAGACTTCGAGTTTCCACTGATGCACTTGAGCATATACGCACATGCGCACCCATATAAACATATTAATTGCAATTATGCGTTAACATCAACATATAAAAGCTGTGTTCTTTGACAGAAACTGTGTGAGATAAAGCACTCTGTCTTAACAGTCTTTAATCCCTCCAACGGCTGCATTCGCGTATATATGACATTTCAGAATGCCGCTTTCTGCAAAATCGTTCTCTTAAATGCATGAAAATGTGGTCAAAGTGCTGACAGAATGAAAGATAAATATGGAATGAAAGATATACTGTAGAAGCCTCAGCGAAGTTAGATGATGTCCACACTGCAAACTAACAAGGAACTATGCTTCTAACCACAGGTAAAGAGCTGTAGTTCCAACCACACTACTTTGGGATGCTGTTTGCAAATGTCCGATGAAACTACGGTTTCTACCAAATCTTTGAACATTGGGAACGATGGAACTTGCGACCCTAGTTGGCTAATGCCGCTTTTGGAAAACGCACCCCTGGATGGGTCACTTAACAAACAGAGGAATGTTTTGATACTGCCTAAGGGCCACAGTTTTTACACTTATACACCTAATTTACACAATGAAAGAAGTCAAACTTTTTTATCATGAACTAAGCCTGCGTTTATACTATACACAACATCATTTTAAAATTAGGTTGTTGAGGGTGACATCATGAAAGGTTGTCAATTCTTGGGTGGATGGCACATCAGTGGGTAAGCTGTTTCTGTTGTAACATTGTTTTTAAAGTGCTATGAAACCTGATATGATTCCATTAACATCTAAATTTCTCTCCACGCATTTGTCATGGCCACATTGTATTTGTTAAGTTTGTATTGAACAATATATACAAAAAAGTGGGTCACACTTTTAGTGTTCATGTTACTGTGTAATTAAATAGGTAATAACTGAGTAATACTAATAAACTACGTGTAATTGTTATATTATTGTTTTGCAGAGCTGCTGGTAGTTATATACTGTTATTTCTATTACTATGGTAATTAATAATAGTACATGTTTCATATGTAACACGGACACTTTAAAATAAAGTGTCACCAAAAAGTGTATTTTTGAACAACCTCAGAGAGACAAGCTTCAAAGCAAAGACTTTTTAGCAAGTCAGTTCACTCTGTGGCCATTTTTGGAATGCTATTGGGCAGCTATTTTTTTTTTTTTTTTTTTTAATGTTAACAAGCGGCATACAAGTGCAGCTCCTATCTACTTGAAAGAGGAAAGACTGAAATCTCCAAATTGGTAGGTCAAGATTACAATCAAAGAACATATTTCAAATCAGCAATAAAATCTGACAACATTTGTATCATTCATTGTGCTTTTGTACCTCAGATTATGCAAAAAAAATTAATAAATACATTTCCCAACTTGTATAGCTAATAGCTTGCTAATAGAATTGAATAGCTGGTATGTGTGAATATAAATAAAGAATGTTACATCCAAACTACACCCACGATTAGTTTTAACCACTTGGCTAGTAACTTGGTTAGTTCTTTGACTAGCCAAGTTCTCATAGGTCAAGAATTTCAGGGATGTGCGCAAACAGGAGATATATCACCTAACGAACAGCTTAGCATAACAAAAACGTCATAATTTTGGCCAAAATTTAAGAAGCCTGTTTGACCAGTAAGATGAAATCAACTTACAAATGTCTTACATAGAGTTTACTGTGCATTTTAAGCTGGGATACTTGTTTTAAGGATGTTTACTTATTTTACTGGAAAACAAGACAAAAATAATGATTAAGAAAATGATCTTTTGTAGAGTCTTTGCACATCAAAAGGTATACGAGAAATAATTGTAACACTGAACAAAATGCACACTTCACCTCTAAATATATTTGACAAAACTACCATTCATTGTTAAGTGGAAAGCATTGTACATCATGATAGAGGGATGGTGTGGCCATGTGACCATTTACGGGAGCAAAACAAAGCAATATACAGCATATATTTTGAGGTGAAATCTGTCAAGTTGGCTTATGTCTGTTCACTTACCTACTGACAGTTGTCTCTTTCTATTTCACTAACTTAGGGCAAGAAGATGGAGTGATATATTTGCAATATATCTCAGGGTAACCTGACCATGTGTGACACCACGAAATGCGAGCAGAATTGTCTCCTCGCTGGAGGGGAATGGAGTGATGTATCTGCAATCAAATCCCTAAATGTATCCAACACAAACAGCTTCCAGGGGAAACAACGGAGATAACTTTGATGTGCTGAGGGATGAAAATTACTTAAGCGCTTTCCAAACATCTCGTAAAACATATTGTAGTCCATAAACAAACAACGCAATTAATATTTAACCTTCCCCGACCAAATTCACCCTGTAAGCGCTCCTTAAGTGAAGCAAGCTCTCAAGCAGAGGCAAAGCCATTTTCCACGCTTGTTGAAAATTAAATCACTTCAGAAATCAATGGGCATTTCAATTGCTTGCCCACAATGCACGCAAACGCAAGTGATATATTATGCAGAAAAACCCATCACTGAAACTAATGAACATAAATACCAGCCGCACAAATAATGAAGTGTGGCAGTATAAATCTCACCTCACGTGAAAGACTGCCAAGAGACTAGACAAATATTGTCCGTGTTTGAAGTGTGCAGGCGGAATGGATGTATTCAAGTGGTGAGTGATTGGTTGTTTGTGAAAACCAGACTGTTTGTGATTTACTAAGACAATAAAGACTTATTGGTATCTCAACTTACTAGCAAGGTAAATGTAATTAAGCTGAAACTGTCTAGGAAGGACTACATTACTCAAACCTTTTAGTGCAAAAGCAATGAGGTGATTACCGTTTTTTGATGGCCAACGTGGAACATACAACTTCAGTGACTTATTGGCGATAAATTGGAGTGAAATACCACCAAGAAACATTCCTGAATACAGTAGTAACTGACTCAGAAGCCAAAAAGTTGACTTAAATACTCATCTGCATGTATATATATTTTTTCAATGTCACATGACAACTGTACGAATAGTTTGGACAAAAATGGCGAAATCGTGAGATACCATATGACTTGGCTTCTCTTCCCATGGAGAGAATTTCAAATCTATAAAATACAGGCATCAAATTTTAGCGAGCCTTGTATCCAATACCTTATTTTAACCCTTCTACAGTCTTTGTTACAGGCCGACACTCTCAGTATTCCTGGTCAAATTTGACCGGATACAGTAATAATGTATTATATTTTATTTTATTAAAGATATTATAACATTTCTTCTTCCCTGAAGTAAAAACTATAACATTTTGCATTTCTTTTGGGATTTCATGATTTATAGAACTTATTTATATTTATATTATTTACATTTCTTGATTTTACCATTCATTTGCATATGCAAATAAGCAAATGTATGTAACTTCACAACAGTAAAAACCTACACTTTTATTAGTTGAAACATGAAGAAAATTTGAGAAGTGTCATGTATTGTGGGCGGATTGCTGCCATCTGGTGTAAAAATGAAAATAACATGACTTCAAAATCATGTAATGACAATTGTAGCCAGAAGCCGGCTGCAGTGTTCTGAACAGCCACCTATGTAGTAATTCTACATTTTATAACAAGTTATGCCTTTGGATATACTGTATATTTAGACATTATCAAATGATTATTTGTCAAAGTTAAACTTTTATTTTATTTTATTTTTTTTATTTTTTTTTACTGTTTTGAAGTGTCAGTTTTTGCAATGATGTCACATTATTATTTACAGTCAAACCTGACCTGGACGTAGAATAATCCTTTTGTTACCAAACACTTAATTCAAACATAAAAATTTCATAACTCAAAGCAAATGAATAACAATATCAAGAAAATGAAGAGAAATAAACAAATAAGCAGTAATGGACTGTGAAAATTCAATTAGTGTACAAAACAGAAGACTGGGGGGAAGATTCACTAAACAGTTCCGCCACTTTTGCGCATAGTATTTCAGCGCAAAAACCTGCATCTTATTCACTAACCACTTGAAATCTGTTTTAGCAGGCGCAATTAGCACTGAAATTGTACTGTGTCTTGAATATTTAAAGGAATGTTCCAGGGTCAAAACAAGTTAAGCTCAGTCGATAGCATTTGTAGCATAATGTTGATTACCACAAAAATGTATTTTCCCTAAAACCCCAAAAGGTTGTAAAAATTATGATTTAAACAAATTTACAGCTCAAATAATTCATGAGTTTTAACAGAAGAATTAATGTAAGTGCTTTTATAAAATTGTAAGCTTCACATTTCTGTGTTTAAACCCTTCAAAAATTGGTCCCCATTCGCTTTCATTGTGTCCATTCACTTTCATTGTAAGTGCCTCACTGTAAACTCAAATTTGTGATTTTTCATCATTTGCTGTGTGAAAATTGTAAATACATTCAGATAGAAAACACATAGCACACTAAAGTCTCAAAGTAAACTTCGGTTTTGGTGCCAATGCTTTGCATCTGAGTACAGTGGAGCACTAGCCTTTCAAAGTATACTTTATTTAAATGTGCACACATACACAGGTGGTTGGTGCATGCGTGCCAAGCCTGCTATGAGACTGGGCTATTTCTCTTCAAGAGTTAAGACCCAGAAAGATGTCTTTATGTTCCTTCAGACTCGAGTTAAACAAATCCATGTATCTCCTGACGAAGGACAGATTAAGAAATGAGTGGCCCATGGGCCGGTACACCATGGAGGCCCCCCATGACGTGTCACGTGACTATGTTCACTTTTATGCACTACAGGATGCTTACCAGGTTTGGTTGGATTTTTCAAATTGCCGGAAGAAAAGTTTGGAGCAATGTCTTACATGGCCAGTTACATGTACTTTTAAATTATGAACCAATCCAAAATCACGCGTTATTAATAGGGATGTGCATGGTATTCAAATACCAAAATCACTATTCGGTTTTTCTGCACGTGTTTAGAGGTCTTCAACCCAATCTGAGTACGACGGTACCCAACAAACCTACAGGTTTTGGGCCTGGTTCGGGTCAGTTTTTCCAAGTAGGCTATAAGGCAAGTTAGGGGCTGTTCACACGTGCGGCATGGCAATGTAAACGTGCATTGGATGGATGTCTTTGGTCGTTGTGCCACAACTCACTGTTAAGTTTAAAATAACTTTAATATTTATTAACGCATCTCGAGACACCTGTATTCTGTTTCACCATTTGTTGAACTGCATCAAGCTTCCTCAGCACTGGTGTCACAAATCGACATTCTGATGAAGTTCAGGTTGCAAAGAGGACTTAATTTGACTGTTACACAAGATTGTTTTTCACCAGTTTCAGCGCTTGATAAACGGTGAGCCAATGTTTTTTTCCCCCTTTTTCTCTGGTGTGCAGACAATTACACAAGTTAAATGCTGAATCGTTTAAAAATCGAAGCATCCTGAAGAAGTCCTATAATCCATAGCATTCTCTGCTTTATTGAAAGTGAACAGAATTATGCATTTTCTATTTATTAAGAATAAGCTTACTATGTTGCAGGCAGTGACAGAGATTATTTTTGTTCAGCTTTAATGTAATTTTATCATTTGAAAATCTATGCATTGTACTATTTAGGCTCATAACTCACTGTGCATTTTATTCCCTGATATCTGAGATTGTGTTTGACGCATCCATGGCAATAAACGTTCTTTATTCCCGAGTCCCAACTCCCAACAAATAACACAATAACCGTTTGTGAACACTCACGGTTAACCAAATATTACAAAAGGTTACCATGCACATATTTAGGGTATTAAGGCACCTTTTTCTTTATCATTAAACATTAAATGCATGCAGGACTTAAACATTTTAAAGTCCTCTATACTGCTGCACAAATTCTGTCACTTATATGAATTTAAACCATCAAATTTGTACACAGCCAGGGTAAACTGCACCTTATCTTTGTGTTTGGAAGCGCGTTCTGTAAATCAAAGGCTGTTCTCTGTAGTCCTTCAAATAAACACACTGTACCTGTAAGATGCAGAATCCCAGAGCGCACACTCTAGTGTCTGTGCTCGCGCTGCTGTCGTCCAAATCGCATTCAGCCGAACAAATGGTATTTCACATAAGGCTGATATTTGCGTGTATTTATAATAGGTATCTCAAAATAAATAAATACTTAATTTAGAGCTCGGGGCCCTTTGGGTTTAGAGGCCCCTGGACAGTGGCACAATCCATTCTCTTTGCTGCTATACTATGACAAATTCAGAATTCCATGTTGCATTGCATTGCACAGACATGATCAATCATTATAAACAACTAAAAATCACATTATATGTTTGATAATATATAATCTGACCTCCAGTGCATCTGCTGTGAAGTGTACGGTGAATTAAAAAAAAAAAAAAAAAAATTATTACAGCACGCATTAAAGAACTCACGTTGGGGGGATCAGTCAGGACAGGAGAACATCACATGTGAAAGGGTTAAGAAGAATGGTTTCATTAACATTTCCCTGATAAATTTTGAAACTTTGCAACGGCCTGCTGATATCAGCAGAGGATTTGGGGAAATTTCATCCCATTCTTATAACCCTGAATTTCCTCCCTCAGTCTAATGTAAAAAAATTCTTTGAACTCCTGGTCACGCAGAAAATATAGTGTTGAAGACACTGCCAGTACAGGGAACTCTAATATCTCTCTTCCAATTACCTCTCTTCCTCCTTGTATTTTGAATAAAACCCACTATAGAAAACCACCATGAGACATTAAAAGCTACTGTATTAGATCACTGTGCCATAATCACTTAAGCTCATTTCATAGCTGGTTCTGTCCTTTGTGTACTAATTGGAAGTGCTGTCATGTGCAAAAGAGCATTTTGTTTAGATTTACGGCGGGAGAGGCAACAGCCCGCATGTCAGTGACGCCCAATAATTAGCTGAGAAGTGGCACTACTCTCTGCGATAAGCTGTCTGCTCTGTCAGCGAAAGCATTGACGTTCTCGATAATGGCATCCTGTGTTACTCGCTAGATTTGAATGTCAAAACATATTTATTTAATTAAAAAGTTCCTGTCAGAAAAACACGAGGTCAGGCAGTTCTGATAAGAGATAACCAAAAAAAATAAAATAAAATAAAAAAATAAATACATTAAACAGTGTTAATCACTCAATGCATATGTATGTTTATTTTTCCCATAATGCAATCTGCATTATAAATAAGCAGTTTTTGTTTTTTATTTTTATCCACTCTGTTCTACTTAAATTGATATTTAGATAATGGTTGATTATGGTTTTACATAAACGTGCGCGTTGTTGTGCATTATTTTAACACAAAAACTATATTAAACATAACATTAATCACTCAATATATCCTATATTTTCCTCTATAATCAACCTACTGTATATAGCCTAACAAGTGAACCATTACAAACTAATAAGAGTTGCAGTTAGGCTAACACATAATAGTGCAATTTAGAAAAATAAATGCAAAGCTTTTTAGACCAGAGGCCTGTACCATGAAGGTAGCTGAACGAACTCAGGGTTTCAGGATTGGTTTCTGGTTGACAAATTCAAACCAATCCAATCAGGCTTAATTGGTACCATATATATATATATATATAAATTAAAATGCATTTACACTGCTCAAGAGTTCAGCATGATATCAGGAAGACTTAAAACACATGATTTACACCTTAAAAGGGATAACTTTAAAATGATGAAGCAATTAAAGACATTTACACAAGAAGAAGAAACAGCGGCTGCTACGAGAGCTCAAGAGGACTGCTGCAAACAAATTCTTAATGTGATATATATATATACACACACACTGCCGGTGAAAAGTTTTGAAACACTTATTCTTTATTGTAATTTTTTTTTTTTTTTTTTTTTTTACATTTTAGAATAATAGTAAAGTCATCAAAACTATGGAATAACATAAATGGAACAATGGGAATAATGTTGTGACTAAACAAAATCCAAAATAAATCAAAACTGTGTTATATTTTAGCATCTTCAAAGTAGTCACCCTTTGCCTAGAATTTGCAGACATGTACTCTTGACATTTTCTCAACCAACTTCTTGAGGTATCACCCTGGGATGCTTTTTAAACAGTATTGAAGGAGTTCCCATCTATGTTGGGCACTTATTGGCTGCTTTTCTTTATTATTTGGTCCAAGTCATCAATTTCAAAAACTTTTTTTTTTTTTTTAAATACAATTTTAGTTTTATAATGAAATAAATTAATATGGTGCCACAATTATATTTTTGTCTACAAAACTAATTTCAAACATTTAAGCATACGCCTTCAGATCAAAAGATTTTTAAGATCATGAGAAACATTTCAGTCAAGTGTTTCAAAACATTTGACCGGTAGTGTATATATATTTATATATATATCTATTTATATATAAGTGAATTCATATAGGCCCACAACAAGAACACTTAGGCTTAATAATTTTAAAAGCTCACTTTTAAAATTGTTTGTGACTGTAAAATATGGTCACACCCACTGAGAATCATATTGAAAGAGCTCTAATAATTGGTGATTCTATTGTAAGGAAGGTGGAAATAAAAACTACAGCCACTATTGTTAAATGCATTTCGGGTGCCAGAGCGTCTGACATCAGATCAAATTTACAAGTGCTGGCTAATGCAAACGTAGATTTTCTAAAATTGTTATTCATGTCGGCACTAATGATGTTCGGCTTTGCCAGTTGGAGATCACTAGAGATAATGTTAAAAGGTGTGTGAACTTGCAAAAACGATGTTAGACACTGTAATATGCTCTGGCCCCCTCCCTGCTCATTGTGATGATGAGATTTATAGTAGAATAGTGTCACTGAATGGTTGGATGTCTGAGTGGTGTCTGGAGAATAGCATAGGATTTATAGACAATTGGAAGAGTTTTTGGGGTAGACTTGACCTGCTAAAGAGAGATGGACTCCATCCCTCCAGGGAAGGTGCCGCACTCCTCTCTAGTAATTTGACTCATAGTCTTAGTAATGATAGTATTTGACTAACTGGGGCCCAGGTCAGGAAGCAGACAAACTGGTTAATCCAAAAGTCTGTTAGCTACCTTGAGACATCACACAGGTCACATAAACTACAGCACATAGAGACTGTATCACCTAGATATCACGTAGAGACTGTGTCTGTTCCCCGAACTACCAAACACAAAACTCTCACTAAATCATTTAGAAAAAATTTGATTAAGGTCAAATTGAACAAAACAAAAAAATTAAAGATAAACATCTTAAGAAGTTAGGGCTACTAAACATTAGATCTCTTTCTACCAAAGCACTAATTGTAAATGAAATAATTACAGATCATAGTTTGGATGTGCACTGTTTGACTGAAACCTGGCTTAAACCAGATGAATATATTAGTTTAAATGAAACTACTCCCTCAGGTTATTGTTATAAACATACAGGAAGCCTCGTCTGAAGGGTCAAGGAGGTGTTGCTACAATTTACTGTGAAGATTTTGGCGTTACTCAGAGGACAGGATAAAAGTTTAAGTCTTTTGAACTAATAATGCTTAATGTGACACCATCAGATATAAATAAAAAAACTCGTCTTTTGCCCTTGCTACAGTGTACAGATCACCCGGGCCTTATTCTGATTTCCTTGGTGAATTTGCAAATTTTTTATCAGATCTTGTAGTTACTGTAGATAGAGCTTTAATTGTTGGTGACTTCAACATTCACATAGATAATGAAAATGACACATTGGGATTAGCATTTATCGATATTTTCAGCTCTCTTGGAGTCAGACAAAATGTGACAGGACCAACTCATCGCCATAATCATACGCTAGATTTAATTCTGTCATATGGAGTTGATGTTGATACTATAGAAATTCTACTGCAGAGCGATGACATCTCAGATCATTACCTCG
This sequence comes from Myxocyprinus asiaticus, assembly GCF_019703515.2. NCBI lineage: Eukaryota > Metazoa > Chordata > Actinopteri > Cypriniformes > Catostomidae > Myxocyprinus > Myxocyprinus asiaticus. Next base: position 7,484,018 of record NC_059393.1, read on the forward strand.
TCTCTTGTTTGCTGTGATCAGCTAATGTTACTCAATCTACACCATGCTATTGTTCAGGTAGAACTATTCTTTCAACCATTAAAGACAGCTTCACTAATAATCTTCCAGATCTATCTCATACACTCAGTAAGCCCCAAAGCCTAGAAGAACTTGAAATAACAGAAAATATAAATACAGTCTTCTCTAGCACTCTTGATACTGTTGCCCCCCTTTGATTAAAGAAAATTAAATAAAAAAGCCCTGCACCATGATAAAATGATCACACTCATGCTCTCAAGAGAGCAGCTCAGAAAATGGAGTGCAAGTGGAAGAATACAAAATTAGAGGTATTTTGCGGTGCATAGAAGGATAGTGTCTGTAGCTACAGACAGGCACTAAAAGCTGCCAGGTCAGCATATTTGAGCAAACTCATAGAAAATAACCACAAGAATCCTAGGTGTGGGGCATGGGAGGAGACTTGGGAACGACCTCTGTAGTCGTGGGCATGGGCGGAGACTCGGGAACAACCTCTGTGGTCGCGGGCATGGGAGGAGTCTCGGGAACGACCTCCATGGTCGTGAACATGGGCAGAGACTCGGTAATGACCTCCGTGGTCGTGGGCATGGGCGGAGACTTGGGAACGACCTCCGTGGTTGTGAACATGGGCAGAGACTCAGGAACGACCTCTGTGGTCGTGGGCATGGGCGGAGACTCAGGAATGACCTCCGTGGTCGTGTACATGGGAAGAGACTTGGGAACAGAAACTTTTCTTCTCTTCCTCCTCCTCTGGTTGGCCGAAGTTGGCAACGCTGGCTCTGGGACGAACGAGGCTAGCAATGTTGGCTCTGGGACGGACGAGGCTGGCAATCTGTTGGCCGTGGGCATTGGCTCGTTGACCGTGGCAGGCGTGGGTGCTGGCTCGTTGACTGTGGCAGGCGTGGGCGCAGACAATTTTTAAGGTAGGGTCTTCATGGACCTACGCACCGACATCAGTGGCAGATCATACAACTTGGAGACAGGGGCCATGGAAGGCTTCGAGACAGGTGCCGTAGACGCAGGTTTTGGCCCAGGGTTCCCACCATAATCCACTGTATAAAGGGAATCGCAAAGTTCCAGAGCCTTCTCCACATATTCGCCGAGCGTCCAGTGAGGATCAGCTGGAGGCATCAGTTCCCTCATTGCACTATTCACACCTGCCCTGAAGAAAACCACCAGAGAGCGGTCTGGATAGTGCACTATATTTGCCAGCTCTAAAATCTCACAGACGTGATCCTCAACTGGACAGTCCCCTTGTTGGAAGAGCAGAATTCTGAAGGCCGCTAGATCCATTTTTGGGTCAGTCTTTCTGTAACAAGTCAGGAGAGAATGGAGGATCTAAATGCAGCGGCTTTAATAAAACAGAAGTAAACCAGGTAACTCAGAACATAAAGAAACAAAACACAGGGAACAAATGTACAGAGCACAGCATAAAACATGAAGACTGACAAAGGAAACAAGGAAAACAAGGGCTTAAATACACAGGGGCAAACAAGGGAATGAGGAACACCTGTGGAAACAATCAGGGGAAAACCCAATCATAAAATGAAACTACAAAGGACTACAAACTAACAGGAAACAGGAACATGGGAACTAAACAAGAATATCAACATAAGTCAATGCTAACACAGGGAATACGTGACACCGTTTATGTCGAGAATACTAGAAAAGTTAGTATCCTCCCAACTATGTTCCTTCCTACAGAGAAATAGTATATATGAACAATTTCAGTCAGGATTTAGGCATCATCACAGTACAGTGACTGCACTTATCACAGTTACAAATGGCTTGCTCTTATCATCTGATCACGGCTGCATTTCACTTCTAGCGCTTTTAGATCTTGGAGCTGCATTTGACACAATAGATCACAATATTCTTTTGAATAGGATCTAGAAATATGTTGGCATTTGTGGACTTGCGTTAGCATGGTTTAGGTCCTGTTTAGCAGACCGCTACTGCTTTGTCTATGTAAATGAGGAATTATCAAACCAAACAAAAGTATGGAGTGCCACAGGGATCAGTTTTAGGGCCTCTGCTATTCTCCTTGTATATGCTTCCCCTGGGAGATATTATCAGGTTTCATGGAATAAGTTTCCACTGTTATGCCGACGATACCCAACTTTATATTTCTTTAAAACCTGACGAAATGTCACAATTCTCCAAATTAGCAGAGTGTATCAATGAAATAAAAGATTGGATGGCCAGAAATTTCCTTCTACTCAATTCCAACAAAACAGAGGTATTAATTATTGGACCAAAAACCTTTAAAAACAAGCCACTAAAATATAATTTGTCTCTTGATGAATGTATTGTTACAGTATATTTGATACCAATCTGTCCTTTGAAAATCAAATTACCAATGTTTGTAGAACAGCATTCTTCCACATAAATATTGCTAAATTACAACACATGCTCTCTGTTGCTGATGCCAAAAAACTTCTGTTCATGACCTCAAGATTAGATTATTGTAATGCATTACTGGGAGGATGTCCAGCAAGATCAATAAATACACTTCAATTGGTTCAAAAAGCAGCAGCCAGAGTGCTGACTAGAACCAAGATATATGATCATATTAGCTCCATTTTACCATCATTAAATTGGCTACCTGTTACATTTCATATTCATTTTAAAATTCTGTTAACTACATACAAAGCTTTGAATGGTCTAGCTCTGCAGTACTTAAGTGACCTTCTACCATGCTATATTCCATCACGTTCATTACGATCGCAAAATTCTGGCCTGTTAATAGTTCCTAGAATATCAAAATCCACAAAAGGAGGTAGATCCTTTTCATATTTGGCTCCTAAACTAGGAATAGTCTCCCTAACACTGTTTTAGATGCAGACACACTCACTCAGTTTAAGTGTAGACTAAAGACTCATCTGTTTAGCTAGGCATACTCCTAATTTATCCTTCAACTCACAATTAGGCTGCTTTAGTTAGGTCTGCCGGAACCAGAAACCAGAAATATTGATCACGATCTATAACTCTGCAATAAATTGAATGGCATCTATGCTAATATTATTCTATTTGTTTCCCTATCTCAACCTTAGGATTCCTATCCTGAGTTCATCAGAACCAGCTGGATCCAGCTCCATTCCTGCTTCTTGTTGGACTCCACTGCTACGTGTCTCTGCGTGATGACGACTAATAGCAGCTGGTGCCAGCCAAACATCACTTCAGTCTATTACGATGGACTTCATAGAATGAACTGATGCCAACTCCAACCATACGACATGGGATTCATCATATGCCATTGCCTGAACCTTGGACTTAGGATAGACCTCAACGAAATTACCGGCTGGTTGAACTGCAATGCACCTCAATGATCTCTGCCTGCATCACCTCAGTCTAATGATGGACTCTTATAATTAAATACATAGACTAAAAATGAATTGCCAACAAAACCCTTCATCAGCCAACTAACAAGGACAATGCATCTATGTGAACTTGTGCAGTTAATCCAGGATGGACTTCAAAGACATTAGTCATTAATCTTACAGTTCATACAAAATCTTTGTTTAAACACTGACCCTTAACACTTACTTAGTTTAATAATTTTAAACCATGACTTGCACTATACATAAGTAATATTGGCATTATATTAATGATGTTAGCCAGAGGGGAACTGGCCCCAACAGTGAGCCTGGTTTCTCCCAAGGTTATTTTTCTCCATTAACCAACATCTTAAGGAGTTTTGTGTTTCCTGCCACAGTCGCCTCCGGCTTGCTCACTGGGGTTCTAAATACAATTATTATTTAATTACTTATTTTTAAATACAATTCACAATCTTATTTTATCAAACTACACAATGATGACTCTAAGACATTATAGATATTACAGTTTCATTTTCTGTTAATGCATGATTTTCTGTAAAGCTGCTTTGAAACGATGTGTGTTGTGAAAGGCGCTATACAAATAAAAATGACTTGAATGTTGTTTTACAGTGTATATACTGCATATACTGTATGTATACAGTAAATAAACAATATTATTTCATACATATATAGATTGCATAATTCAGTCTAATGCAATCTGCTGCATGTGCCCTAACAAGTAATCCGTTGCAAACTAATAAGAGACATGATTAAGAGCTAACACCGTAATAGTGCTCTTTGGATATGGAAGAAGGTCCGTTGTCTGGGTAATGAAGGAGTCAGAAGGCAGCGAACTGTCAACGTGAGTATGTTTATTACTCTTCAGCGTTGTTCATAAAACAAAAACAAAAGGCACTCAGTGGCCAAGTAGTCACACACACAAATGAGTAAAGGCTTCTATCGAGCACACACAGGTACAGTCTCTCTCTCTCTGGTCTCTCTCCCACTCTGACGCCTTGTGCATCTTTTTATGTCTCCCTCCGCCATCACTACATGACAACCCAGGTGACAAGCCTTATCACCCCTCAATCCCGCAGACAGACACACGACCATGCCCCCATCACCACATATCCTCACTGCTCGACTCAGGCCAGGGCAACATCCGGCCTGCCAACTCCCGTTCAAATTTGAGGTGATCCACAGACCAGAAGCGCAGATGGCTGTGGCTGACTTTCTCTCCAGAAATGGGGGGCATTTCTGGAGAGAAAGTCAGCCACAGCAATCTGCGCTTCTGGTCTGTGGATCACCTCAAATTTGAATGGCTGAAGCGCCAGGTACCAACTGGTGATCCGCGCATTGGTATCCTTCATGCGGTGGAGCCACTTAATCGCCAGACACTCCTCCAAGGTGCTGTACTTAGTCTCTCTCAGCGAGAGATTACGACTAATGTACAGCACTCTACCCTCCCTAGCAATCGTGCCAATTTGGTTGCTTAGGAGACCTGGCTGGAGTCACTCAGCACGCCCTGGGATTCGAACTTGCGAACTCCAGGGGTGGTAGTCAGCGTCTTTACTCGCTGAGCTACCCAGACCCCACCAATAACCATTTGTTAAGTCCAGTGTCAAATAAAATTGAGCCACGCCCATCCGATCGAGCAATTCGTCAATCCGAGGCATTGGGTACGCATCAAATTTGGACAATGCGTTAAGTTTGTGACAGTCTACATAGAACCTCCTGTTGCTCTTAGGTACCAGAACCACTGGGCTGGTCCAATCACTGTGCGACTCTTCTATTACGCCCATATCAAGCATTGCCTCTAATTCTTCCTTAACTACCTTTTTCTTGTGTTCATAAAGTTCATGGGGCGGCTACGAACCACCACTCCTGGGGTGGTTTCGATGTGGTACTCTATGAGGTTTGTGCGACCGGGGAGAGGCGAGAACACGTCTGCAAATTTCTATTGCAACTTGGCCACGTCTGTGAGTTGCGACAGTGAGAGGTGGTCTCCACACGGGACCAGGGTGAATTAATTTGGTTTGAGAGTCACCTCTGGCCCAAACTCTGCCCTCTCGGGGAGTACCATCACTAAGGCCACAGGGACCGCCTCCCTCCATGATTTTAGGAGGTTGAGATGGTAAACTTGATGTGCTCGGCCCCAATCCATTCGCTTAACCTCATAATCGCATAACACTCGCCGTGTGACCTTAAAGGGCCCTTGCCACTTGGTGAGTAATTTAGAGATTCAGGCGGGCAGTAATACAAGCACTTTATCTCCCAATGTGAATTCCCATAGTCGAGTGCCCCTGTCATACAGCCGGCTTTGACGTTCCTGAGCTTGGAGCAAAGCTCCAAGTTAATCGACCCAAAGTGTGGAGATTTGCTCTAAGATAAAGAACGTACTGAATTTCATTTTTACTGTTTGAAGGTCCCTCCTCCCAAGCTTCCCATATGATGTTGAACACGCTGCACGGCCGACGTCCATACAGCAGCTCGAATGGGGAAAACATTTGAGCCACTTAACCCAATTCCTAGCGTCCTCGTGTACAAACTTACAAATCATATTTTTAAAGGTTTTATTAAATCGTTACACCAACCCATCTGTTTGTGGGTGATAAACACTGGTGCAAATCGATTTAATACCTAGCAAATGGTATGGTTCGCATAGTGTTCCTGACATAAATGTAGTGCCTTGATCGGTGAGGATATATTTTGGAATCCCCACTCGGAAGAATATTCTGAAGAGTGCCTCCGTAACACTATGTGCAGAGATGTTGCACAGGGGCACTGCTTCCGGATATTGCGTTGCATAGTCCACCAGAACTAATACAAGGCGATGCCCGCATGCGGTCCATTCTAATGGTCCGACGAGGTCCATGCCAATTCTCTCGAAGCGGACCTCGATCAGTGGCAGAGGGCACAATGGTGCTTTTGGGGTGGCCGGTGGATTCACCAACTTACATTCACGGCATGCATACATCCCCATGAATGTACATCCAAAAATAAAAAAACGGGCCATTATTCGGTTCAGCGTTTTCTCATGACCTAAATGGCCAGCCATTGGGTATAGTGAGCCACCTGAAAGAGGGTTTCCCGATGGCTCTTCGGTACTAATAACTGGGTTGTATTTTCTTTTTTTTAAGTGTCCTGCATCACTCGTTACAACCGATCTTTAATAATCGAAAAATATGGGTACGTGAGTGCGATGCAAGGCTGGAGCTGTTGACCATCGATGACTCTCATTTGGTCAAACGCATGTTTTGGGGACTCATCATGTGATTGCTCCAGAGGGAAATCCCCTCCAGGGAACCCCGAGGATGGGAATTCCATATCTTGTGTCATCTTGATGTGGTCAGATGTAGTTGGTCCTGGCACCGCTTCTCCAGCCATAGCATCGCACATAACACACCGAGATAACATTTTACAGGACCCATCTACACATATTTCCCTTAATAAATTCTCAAAATCAGGCCAATTTGTTCCCAAAATCAGTGGATGGGTGAGGCGGGAATTAACCACGGCCTCTACTCTATGCTTTTTCCCCCAATAGTATCTCAGTGGTAACCACTAGATACATGTGAATATCCCCATGCACACACTTCACCCTCACCCATTTATCCGTGCCCAATGCCCCACCTTGCACCAAGCATTGGTGAATAGAGGTCTGAGAGCAGCCTGAATCCACCAAAGCTTGGTATGTATCCCTTTTTAAACTCACCAGTATATGATACATCCCTGCCCGATCAGGGGTAGCCCATGGAGCGTCAGGGTACCGGACCACTGTCGCCACCACCATTGCCGAGCACTGATCCTGGAAGTGCCCGGCTTCCCCGCAGCCCCAACGGACTGGCCCAGGTTTCTCTACCTCACTCATGGGGGTGGTCCCGTCAACCTGGGGAGGAGAGCGGAGAGAGACAGGAGAAGTGGGGGACACAGACACAGGGAAGGACCCCCTAGATCGTTGAAGGGGTTTGGGTGGGGCTCCGGGGAGTCGGAACAGGACAGAAAGGGGTGTGTGTGTGGGGGGGGGGGGGGGGATGAGAAGCAGATGAACTGCTCCAGTGTTACCAGATTGACGATCTCCATGGTGCAGCAGGCTCCCTCAACCAGCAACCATTTCCGGCAGCATCCCGGAGCTGCTGTGCAAAAGCCAACGGGTGGCCGTGTTTCCCGAACCTCAGGGACCTGAAACGCTTGCGGCTCTGTTTGAGAGTACGGCCAACCCGTCTTCAGGTCTTTATACTCAAGGAGGCTGGTGGCAAGAAGTTTCTGGGCCACTAGTTGTGTTTCCCCAGAGAGTAGCGGTAACAGGCGGGCTGCCCACTGGTCGGGAGGCCACTTCCACACTTCAGCGTCTTTTCAAAGAGATTGAGGAAGGCCTCGGGATCATCACCTGGCCCCATTTTGACGAGGGTTACCGGCGATGTGGGCTCCGGGGTCGCAACTGCAGCCCCCTCTCAGTCCATCAGGCTCCTGTCAGTCCTCCACTTGAGCCTGGAGGAGGAGTTGGAAACGCTGCTCCTGCTCCAGGCGTAACTCCATGTGGGCCTGATGTTGTGTTTGCTGGATGCTGGCAAGGGACTTGATGACTTCGCCCAGTTGTGAAGACTCCATGAATTCCTGGGTTTCGACACCACTGTAGAAAGTTCATTGTCTGAGTAATGAAGGAGTCAGGAGGCAGCGAACTGTCAATGTGAGTATGTTTATTACTCTTCAGCATCATTCATAATACAAAAACAAAAAGGCATTCAGTGGACAAGTAGTCACACACACAAATGAGTAAAGGCTTCTATCGAGCACACACAGGTACAGTCTCTCTCTCTCTCTGGTCTCTCTCCCACTCTGACGCCTTGTGCACATTTTTATGTCTCCCTCCGCCATCACTACAACAAGAAACAGGTATTAGAGATAATGACAACCCAGGTGACGAGCCTTACCGCTCTCTCTCTCCCGCAGACACACGACCACACCCCCATCACCACAGATATATAAATAAATAAAATATAAATATATATTTTCCCCCAATCTGTTATAAATGAGGCGAAGAGAATTGCCCTGTACAGAGGATGACTGTTCACCTGAAGGTCCATTTCACCAAAGTTTGTGCCATGTGTAATTGAGCGCAAATTTTAATGTTATGCTTGGAGGCCGAGCTGGGACAGTCTAAATTGCACAGGAGTTACGCAGTAATGCATAATGACAGTATACTAGGACATTTTATAAAACAGATAGTTTCGGTCCAGGATGTGAATTGATCAATACAGAGATGCTGAAGCACACATTATACAACAGTTAGTTCTGTTGTGGAACAGTTAGTAGGCCAGTTACAACTGAAGGTGATGTACAGGCAACACCCTTTAAGTTTGATGAATCAAGTCACATTGTAACATAATCACTGTAATACAAAATGTGACCACAGATTGCTATATTTCGCTAGATAAATACATACTATACATGAGATATTCTTGGGAGATAACCTTGCTGGAAGAAAAAAAAAAAAAAAGCTTAAACAAGTCTAAAGCATTTTACTGGTCTTTGTTCATTTAAGATGGTCTAGCTGATCAACCATCCAGGTTTTCCTGGTGTTAAGCTGATCTCCCAGCCTGGTCAAGTTAGTGTTTAGCTAGTCTCCCCGCTTATATAACTTGACCAGGCTGGGACATCAGCTTAACCTCGCCCAATAGCACCAATTCAAGTAACATTTACCAAAGTCTAAGTGTGATGTTGACTGATTGATAGAACTACTATTCATTGCAATGCACATTAAATCTCTTAAACCATTATTCTCCACAATATTTATCGTCATCAGTCTGTCTTTTCACTTTGGATATGGAATGCACATGTGTCTTGTTCTACTTTTAGTGTTGGCACTGCCGAAGGAAATATAATTAATCCAAATTGTCTGGTAATCATTAGCTGACGCTTCAGAAGCTCGGCAGCAATGGGTACAAAGTTGAAATTATGTTTAATTTGAGCTGAGCGTCAACAGACCCTCCATGTGGTAAAATGCTGACTTGCAAAAGATGTGAAGAACTTCACTTTTGTCTCAAGTCCCATCAGTGTTTGTTTTATAAGAGGTCCTTTCTCCAGTACGGACTCACTGTTGAGTGTTTGTATGTAGTGTGCATATGAGAGTAATGTCCCCACTGAACTCATCACAGGGGTTCTGCCCTCTAACCAGTGTTCAGAACTCACACGGACCTGAATAAAATGTCAAAATATAATGTCAAATTGGTACATGCCTTAATCGCGATTATCGTGTTATATATTTTCAATAAATCACATGCGTTAACGGCGACAGCACTAACATACAGTGTGTATATATGTACACTTTTGGTCAAAAGTTTCAAAACACTTGACTGAAATGTTTTTCATGATCTTAAAAATCTTTTGATCTGAAGGCGTATGCTTAAATGTTTGAAATTAGTTTTGTAGACAAAAATATAATTGTGCCACCATATTAATTTATTTCATTATAAAACTAATAATATTTAACTTTTTTCTTTTCTTTTTTTTAAATAAACTAATTTTATTTAATATTTTTTTTATTTTTTTATTTTTATTGATGACTAAATAATAAAGAAAAGCAGCCAATAAGTGCCCAACATAGATGGGAACTCCTTCAGTACTGTTTAAAAAGCATCCCAGGGTGATACCTCAAGAAGTTGGTTGAGAAAATGTCAAGAGTACATGTCTGCAAATTCTAGGCAAAGGGTGACTACTTTGAAGTTGCTAAAATATAACAGATTTTTTATTTATTTTGGATTTTGTTTAGTCACAACACAATTTCCATAGTTCCATTTATGTTATTCCATAGTTGTGCTGACTTTACTATTCTTCTAAAATGTGAAAAAATAATAATAATAAAGAATGAGTAAGTGTTTCAAAACTTTTGACCAGTAGTGTATATACAGAACAGTCACACTATTTAGAAGAGAAAGATTGAGGAATACTAAAAGATTGGTGGGCACAACTTTACAGGAGGTGAAATGAGGTCCTGGGTCACTAAAAACCCGAGATATGCATTTAAGGGTTAGACTGGATTTTTTATTAATTTATTTTATTTATTTATTTATTTTTCTCAGGGTACAAATAAGCATAGTACAACATTCAAAAACCTTATTTAAAAAGTAAGTTTGTGATCACATGCTTGTCACTATGTTCAGAAAAAATATATTCTCATTATTTCTTCTACATATCTTTCTTTGGGTTTTGTTGTTGTTATTTTTTTTTTTTTTTAACCTACCCTGTCAAAATGGTCTGAAATAACAGGAACTGACATGTAATTATACGCAGAACTACACTCATTCGTCTCCAATTATCCTTTGACACCTCAAGCAATTATCCCAAATTGTGCTGCTTTGTCTCAGATTTTATTTTATTTTATTTTATTCAAGAGGGAAGCCATTTATTAGTGTTAAGCAGATGTGTGTTTGTCCATTGGTCAATAGTTTGAATAAAGTTTCAAAGATTTGCTTAATGTGAAGCTTCAAAAACTCTTCTGTCATGAATTCAGGTTCATTTTACTCAACGCAGTCTCTTTTGTGCTTTTATTGTAACTCAAAGAACTGTACTTTGGTTGTGAACAAATAAAAAGATTTTTTCAAGTTGAGCTGTAATGAAGTTTCTTCAACTTGAAATCACAACACAACTTGCTACAACTTGAAAACATAGGTACGTGAACAAGCACATGGACTCCACCTACAGAACGCCCTCAAATATCCTAATATGGTGAGACAGAATAAAATAAAAGCACATGCGCAAGTTATTCATTCGTTCATTCTGTCATTCATGAATATGGAATGTTCTTGTGCGGTTGGCAAGATTTTCTATAAAAGTGAGTGCAGCTACCGGTGTCTGCCCATATAATGCATCACATTCAACAACACATCATCAGTTGTTTTATGTTCATTATCAATAATAATTACATTTATTGACAGCGTTCACTGTAAATCCACACCATTCTTCAACCAATGTCCATGTTCTTGCTAAACCTTTATTCCAAAAAGAGGTTTACTGTACATGTTCATTTACATACAATGAAATATGCATTGCTTAGCTACATTACAATCGTTTTCTGTCTTGATAGTTAACGAAGATTAGAATAATTTTAACATTATATGGAGGAGAAGCCGTGTGAAAAATAAATAAATAAATAAATAATATACTGCAGTCACAAACAATCATATTTGAAAAGAAATAGATTTCTCAGAGAACGGCAAGTTAGCAGAAAAAACAGTAGATAATTAGCTCTGTAATTTTTACTGAGGTTGTGTGAGGGTAAAAACAGGCATGTTAGACTCTGACAGGATTATAATCACAAAGTTTGGCCTAGAAAAAAAATATTAATAATAACTAACCTGAACTAGTCCAGTCCAAATAGTTATTTTCAAGCATCAAAAATAGTTATCTTCTCATTCAAACCACTTGACTGTATCCCATCAACCGTGACGTGTTGGTCGTGGCTGCCCTTCAACTTCGATCCGTGACCAGTTTTGTGATTTGACGTACAAAGTTTATGATTTGCAGTTGTGACAGGTACATTGGTCCAAGATTATTGTAAAATAATATCTACCGGAAGCCCAATACAACAACAACTTAATTTTCCATCTGTGCATGTATCTCTCCATTTCTCTCTTTTTTGTTTCACTCTCTCTTTCTCTTTCATTCGTTGTTGGATTATTGGATAAAAGAGTGTGGCACAACAAAACACAGGCTAATTTTTATGAAGTCCCTGTTTTAAAAGTCACAGTGGCCCACTGAAGTGCCAAGCTTAGTGGGAAGGCAAACACCACTGGGCGCCTTTTTTGCAGTAACTGCCGGATCTCCTCAGGATCTCATCTGAGTGAGGGGGAGATGACAGTGAACACGATGCCAGGGACCTCGGAGAGTTCAACTCTGACCGCTGCCAAGCATCATCCAACAGACTTCCCCTGACACGAACACACATATATAAACATTCACACACTCATGCCAGACAAGCAACTGTTGCCATATCACTGCATGGCATACATTATTGTAAGCTTTCTGACTGAAGGGTATGAGACGGAGACCCCTGTTGACTTCCTGAACAATGCCACGGCCAAACAAATAATGTAAAAGACAAGGAAACAAGGAACCAAGGTACACTACATGGCAAAAGTACTGTATATGGACGAGTTTCAGAGTAGCACCATTAATTTTTGATGGGACGAAAACAAGGCTGTGAGGGATACACTTTTCCTGTAACTATGTGTGTTTATATGTCACATAATGCACTCTGCAGTTTGTGCCCTTAAACCATTACAAACTAATAAGGGACATGATTAAAAACGAATGCCATATTTGCAGTCTTTACAAAAATAAATAAAAAACAAACAGATGTTTTCTTACCTGCTTTGTTCTAAATGGGGCGAAGAGAATTGCCCTGTACAGAGGATACATGTTCACCTGAAGGTCCATTTCACCACGGTCTGTGCCATGTTTAATTGAGCAGCAATTCCAATGTTACGCATGCAAGCTGAGGTGGGCCGATACACATTTCTCATGGCAGCACTAGTATCCTTTAAATATTATTAAAATACACACACACACACACACACACACACACACATTGTACGCACGTCCATAACACATTATTATGGACATTTAAAATTAAGAAGGGAGAACGTTTGTTCATCATACTTCACATGCCATGGTCGTCACTTTATTTTAAAAAAAAGTGATGGGGACAGTTTGGTGGAAGGAGGGGGCAGGGTGGATAGGGGTTGGGGGGATACAATAGAATTGCATTATATATGTCTGTTAGTATAGCTGTTGCGATTTCAGTCAGATTGAAGCATTTAAATGACATTTTAAAAAGATGAACTATAACTTTAGTTCAAATAAATCCAAACTTTTAAAGTGCATTAAAAAATAGTAGTATCATAAGTCAACTTTTAAGCAAACATCCTAATATTAGTAATACTTTTTTTTTTTAGGGATCAGAAATTAGACAGTAATTAATGACTAATGATTGGACTTGTAGGGGACTAGTTATGGACTTATAATAATAATATAAACTAATAGCCTCTTTACATTTGTATTTTCCAAACAATTAACTTATTGGGTAAAAATCTAAATATACCAATATCTAGTAAAGTGCAAAATACATCCTTTATAGGTTCTCATTACACTGTGTGAATGTGCAACTTATAAGTAAAAAATACTGTAAATATACACTCTTTTTTTTTTTTGCCCAGTGTAAATAGCAACAAAAAGCATCCTCTTTGCACTAAGGGCAAATAGTGTTAGATGCTATTTTCACCCCTAATTAAATACTATCATACAGTATAAGGGCATCACTGCAGCAAGTGTTTTGTGTTTAATTAGAGGCTTATTAAATACTTTAGAATGCCAAACAAGTCCATAATTAGTCACATACAAGTGTAATTATTAGTCATGAATTACTGTCCCTAAAATAAAATAAAATAATTTCTGATCCCTAAAATAAAGTGTTTCCCAAATATTTGTCAAACATTATGACCCCCTTTACACCTGGCATTAAAATGCATTTTGAAACCGGATAGTATGTGGATTTTCTTAATTGGATTGCATTTGCAACCCGCATTCCAATACATCTCCAGTATGATAAGATAGAGACCCGGTTGTGTCTACCAGCCTAGAAACATTCCAACAGAAAAGGATGTAAGTATATATTAGTAACAAAGCAAGGAGAGAAAACAAAGTTTTAAATTGCCAATGCAAAAACATGCAAATTGGGAGTTTTATGTGTAGTCCAGTGGAATAATTAATGGGAAATCGAATGACTAGATTGTGTTGTCTTTTTATACACTGTGAGAACAGAATAAAAAGACAAATGGTAGAACTCGCAACATACTGTAGTGCTTTAACAATGGATACAACTAGACCATGGCTGACAATTCACAACCTCGTCCATTAAAGTGATGGATAACGATTATATGTAGCGCAACCTCATTACATAATTAATTATTTATAGTGGTATGTGTAAATGAAAACACATTTGCACTTATACCTTCACTGAATGTGCTCAGAATCAGTCCCTAACCCCCTATGAATATAGTTTCAGTAATCCAATCACAATGCATCTTGGGTGCATTTACACCTGGATTTTATTGCATCCAAGTAGTCAAGTGCTCTTCAAATGTAGTTGGATTACAGAAGGTGTAAAGGGGGCCTTTGGCTAAAAAAAAAAAAAAAACAACAAAAAAACCAACAAAAAACAACCTATTGATTTATAATCAAATGTTTAACAAGCACAAACCTTTGGCCATTGAGTATAGCTCATCAGAAAGGTGTCACCCACCAAAACAAACCTGGGTGACATTAAGAAAAGAACACCCTTTCAACAGTGGGAGGCCTTTGATTTATCTTGAGTGCCTACTTAAGCATGCCTGCACCACAACACAAGCACAGCAGCGATGCATTCAGCTGGAGGCCAAAGAAGCATTGAAAGTATCAATCGTACACTGGCTGCCACTTAAATTTTATTGCTGTCCATATTTTTGCCGGTTAAGGAACATATGAGAAGTGAAACAGAACCCTTGTTGTTTGCAAAGCTCTTTCGCAACAGCATGGACAGAAAGGACAGACTCGCTGCTTCTGGGAGGCCGGCCAGGTCTTCCACCTTTAAGCTATAAAAGAACACATGACTTATGTATGTCTGGTGTTAAAGAAAGATGGTGAAAGAGAAAAGAAGATCGATATTTAGGTTGATGCAGTTGGCAGCCTTCAAACTTAAACTTGGCAGATCGTGACAGGGCCTTGGCCAATGGGGGGGGGGGGGGGGGGGATGGGCTAGTGTCAAATTTACAATGCTGAGAGCCACCAAAATCCTCATAAACCATGGCTGCCCATTGTATAACACCCTCCCTCTGCGTTCCTCTTTAAAAATAGAGGTGATGGAGAATGAAGCTTAGAGCACAATAGCTAACAGGAGCAATAGTCAGGGCTTTAAATATATCACTGTGCAGGGACAAAAGTGCTGCATCTAGGCCCTCCAATAACAGCAACATGGAAAGTCTTTCAGGAGCATATCTGAGAGGACATGTCACAGGAAATTAATAAAACTGTCTTGAGCCGTTCAATTTTAATTAAGAGCTGGAGGGGTCTGGAAGTGGGTTTTAAAGTGAAAGGATTCCATCCCTTCCTGGCCCACCCTAGACCCTATACTAACCCCAAGGATGGCCTTTACTGTAAATGTTTTCTGACATGCACATAAAACCGCCAGTCAAAGCACAGTTGGATGTTCCAAATACAATAAGTTGTGATTGTCTGGGAAAGGAGTTTGAAAAGTGAAAAGTCCAAAAATGAAAAGATCTGTCATTATTAACTCACACTAATATTGTATGCTATTATGGAACACAAATGTAGACATTTCTGAAGAGTCTTCGCTCAACCTTTTCTAAACAGCAACAGTATATAGGGATGCTAGTGTGTGAGTTTTTAACTTTGAAATTACCGTCAGAGAATATCCTGCGGTTAATCAGTTTCACGATTATCTGCACATTTTCTTATTATGCAATAAAAATCTACTCAGGCAAAAAATGTCATGTAAACATGTCACAACTAAACGTGTTAGTAGACGAGTTTGGGATATATGTACTCTAAGCACAGCCCTACAATAGAATATAAAACATATATACAAATAAAAAGGTTAAATAGTTATAACATTTAACTGCATAAAACAATAAAAATTCTACAGTTAGAGAAGATCCAATATAGAGTGGCACAACACCGCTTAAATGCATTCTGAACACAGAATGACATACTTTATTGTAACCGGAGAGCTGTGAGTAACAGGGCAATCCTCGCTCCACATTCAAATGTGTATAACTGTAAGATTAGAAATATTACGCAGCCACAGTCCCCTTAGGTGAATCCTGTGTTTCCCCTCGCCAGATCTTTCTCTGCTTCGGCCACTGTGGCTGCGTACCCTCTCTGTAGATAGGGTCCTCCGGTGGTATCGTTCCATATGTGAACTTCCCCGTTGGTAAGTCCATGTGAGGTATTCTCCACATGTTAACCTCCCTCCGGTAGGATGTGGTCTCCGTAGTGCTCTCCTTCCTGGAGAGGGAAGAGCACTTCCCAGCGCTATTCTAGAAAGTGCTCAGCGGGAAATTGCTTAACAGCAAATCAGGAAAGGCACCACTGGTAGCCTACTTGGGTAAGTGCCTCCTCCCCCCTTAACAGGACTAGGGAGATGCCTTACATCACTCTCTGGAAGGTCACTACATGGTTGAGCGCTTGCTGCGAGGCATGCAGCAGCTTGCCTGTGTCCACTCTTCCGTACCTCGTGACATGGTTCAGTGCCTGCGGTGTTTCCTATAGGAACCCCTAATGTCACTACATCGACACAACGTCGAGTGAGTGACAGACAGCGAACATCTTGGTTACTGATGTAACCTCTGTTCCCTGATGGAGGGAACGAGAAGTTGTGTTCCTCCTGCCGTGGTGCTGAACCGGCCGCTGACATGGCCGGGACTCTCTATCGGCTCCTCAGCATAAATATGAATGAGTGGTGCACGCCATCTCTTTAATACCCGAATGTCCAGGGGCGGAGAGTGGCATGCAAATTCCACTCGCCAATTCTCATTGGCCTTTTCAATTTTAAGCAAAGGTGATTGGGGCTCTCAAGATCGAACCCCTAGTGTCACTACATCGACACAATGTCGAGTGAGTGACAGACAGGGAACCCTCATTCATCCTTAAGATAACCAAATGCTCCCAAAAAGAAGATTTAATAACTTTTTTTTAGTGGATATAAGTCTGGTTGATCAAATAACTCGTATTTTCGAGTTAGTGTGTAGCAGATTATCAGTGGAATAGATCGGTGTAGTTTGTCAAGACAAACTTTGATGTTGGCTTCACAAAGCCTTGACTGAAAGTTTAAACTAGTTTTAAAAGTTTGAAGTTTCATGGTTGTACTGACATTAGACCACCAGCAAGCTAGCAATAGATAAACAGACTGTCACATAAACCATCAGAAAGATACCTAGAAAGAGTGAGGAACTTAAGGCAGATTAAAGTCCTTTTTTGGTATAAGTTTGAATTTTTTGACAGTTGCAGTTAACGAGAATTAGGAGAATTAACAAGCATTCCATTGGCCTGTTTGAACATTCCGTCAATGAACAACCCCAATTCTGAAAAAGCTGGGACATTATGGGAAATGTTCATTAAAACAAAAGGGAGTGATTTGTAAATTCCTTTCACCCTGTGCTATTTTGAAAGCACTACAACAACACATTATTTGATGTTTTACCCAGTGAATTAAAAAAATAGACCTGTCTCCAATTGAGAACGTGTGGTGCATTATGACATGCAAAATATGGCAATGAAGGCCCGTGAAGTTGTGCAGCTGAAGACCTGCATAATGAATGAATGGGGGAAAATTCTGCTTGCTAAACTTAACAAATTTGTGTCTTCAGTGCCCAAATGCTTAAAAAGTGTTCTTAGAAGAAATGTTGGTAAAACCGTGGTAAAAACTTAACTGTCTCAACTTATTTGGAGCATGTTTTTTTTTTAGATTTAGCACACTAAGGCAAAACAGTCTGAAGATCTGTACTAAGTTTGGTAGATGTAGCTTAAAAACCAGCCTGATCTCATGAAATTCCCATAAACATGACAACATTTTTGCAGTTCAAAATTGACGTGTTGTATAACATGTTTAGCTGCAGGTTTCCAGTGAAATGTCCAGCTGGGGGTGCCAAAAGTGAGTAAAATGATGTCATATTCAGACGAGGTTTTAAGGTGAATTTAAAATATACCTCCCTAACCTAAAACTTTTGCCTGAACCTAACCAGTAGTGTTTTAAAACATAAATGAGACTTTAAAAAAGACATCCTTACCTTAACAATGCCTAAACCTAAGCATTAGTGTTTTAAAATGCAGAAGCGAAATGAAGAGCACATACTGTATTCTGAAGCATCCACATAATTTTATGTTGCTTCAATGACTCTGTCGTGTCACATGTCAGTTTGAGTTCATGGTCCGATTCAAGGTCCAACATTCTATGAGGTGACCTACCGCGCAAGCTAATCAACTTGGAATAAGTTTATATATGTAGGTGGTTCTGTAATACAAGCATTAAAATTTTAAGTTTTTCAAAAGATGCTTTGAGTATAAGTGTGTGGATATCATAAAATAGCAGGGTCTGAGTATTAAAGAGAAAAATAAGTATTTATACAGTCATAATCTGCTATTAAAGTCATGATCTGAGTGAAAGTGAATAAAACACACAGTTGTGGCACCTCTAGTGTTAATTTCACCTGGAAACTGCAGGGAATTGTACCTGGAGGCACGTTTTCACTATGAGACCAGGTTGTTAAAAGCCGTAGGAGCAGTTAGTTTTATGACTTTTGTTTAAAAAAAAACAAAAAAAAAAACAATCATTGACCATCTTTCTAGATTAACAGTATGTTGGCTTTGTCAAGCCTATGCAATAATGATATAAAGTTTGGTGTGTTCCTCAAACAAACATATTGTATCGCTTCAGAAGACAGAACACAGCACTCAAGTTGTATGGACTACTTTAATGGTGTTCTTTATTCTTTTTTTTTTTTCTTTTTTTTTACTTGACAAACATTGTCACTATGAACTGCTGCATAGAAAGATTGAAGATTTTGTGTTCCATTGAATAAATAACAGCATACTGATTTTGGAACTACATGAGGTGAGTAAACTGGCCTTTTTAGTGAAATCATTCCAGCCTTTCCTGGCCTACCCAGCTCTAACCCTAATCCCAAGGACGGCCTTCAACGAAAATGCATTCTGACATGCAAAAACACTGCCAGTCAAAGAACAGTTTGACACTGCTAATACAATCCATTGTGAGTGTTTGAAACCATCTTGGTCTCTTTCTTGAGACAATTTTCCACAGTCAAACTCACTTAGATGGGGTAAGCAGTGTCCCTTTAGCACGCCATATTGCGATGACAGTATTTTTAGTACAGCCCTATGTATTTCCTCTATTATTTTAAATGATGCGACAACCATCACGGATAAACAAACTCCCACTGCTTTTCAAATGTCACAGCAATCTTATTTAATGCAGTCCAGAGACTCTCCTCACTGTGTTAAAAGAATAGTTCACCCCAAAATGCATTTTCTGTCATCATTCATTCACTCTCATGTTGTTTCATGCCCTTTTGACTTTCTTTTCTCCCATGGAACATAAAATTAGAAATGTCCATGCAATTACAATGAATTGGTACTGGAGCGTTCAAGCTTAACGAGTAAATGATGACAGAATTTTCATTTTTAGGTAAACTGTTCCTTTAAGAACCTGCCATTCCAACATGATAGATACTCAGGCTCTAAGACTGGGGGCAATCTAATTATAGAACTTGGAGACAGAAAGGGTGAGAGGACAGGAGAAATAAAGAGATAGAGAGAGGGATGTTTTTCCTCCCCGCTACAGTAATGTCATCTCCCAGTGGACCGGATTCTGAGGCAGTTGCGGACTGCCTGCAGTCTCCCAGCTGAGGCAAGCCAGACAGACAGACGTAGGTTGATAATAATGGCACTAGCAACTCTCTTCTGCAACATCGAGCTACGCATTTGAGAAGCGTTGGAGGAAAGACAAAAAAACGAAGGAGGTGGTTAAGATGTGAGAAGACAGTGGTGAAACAGCCTTAGGAGAGAACGCATCTGTGTGGAGCTGTGACAGACCAAAACAACTCTATCTATCCCAGAAGCTGTGCTTGTATCTGATTGGCCATATCTGGAGTGTTACAAATGCACCATGTCAACTGAAACTACTGAGGACTGTAAGCAGAGCTGCAAAGTGTGCCTGAATATGTATGTGGCTATAGCACTCTTCTCCATCATTTGATGAATTATTGCTGCTATAATCACTAGAAAATGTACATAAATGTCTCTATAAATATAATTCATTTACTGACTGCTTTCCGCGGGTGGTATTAACACAATGTTAATCATGCCTGGCAAATAGTGCTATGGCAAGCTGAATTGACATGTAATCATGTGCATGACATGCATTTTCGATAGCTGCAATTCAGTTTTCACTTATTAAAATTTTGTTGTCAGCAATGGAGTCACTACTAGTAAAAATGCAATTATTGATATCATTAATTACAATTGCACTTGTAAAAACCTTAATTCTTTATATTAAAAATGACATCATCATTCATTTCTTACTAATTACATATCAGCAATGTACTTCTTACTAGTTAAAATTATCTTTTTTGATATTAATAATACATTGTTACTAGTAAAAATGTCCATTCTTCATATCAAAACTTAAATTACAACTAGTAAAAATGCTAAATTTTAGATAACTGTATTTCAGTTTTTACTAGTGGCAATGTGCATTTCAGACTTGTTAGAAGGGTCTATCTTTAATCATCCTTCAGTTTATTGATAATTTAAATAATTTAACACATATCTAAATATGAAATCTAACATGTTGAAATACATTTACAGAAATTAGAAACTAGCACTGGTACTAATTAAATAAAATTGGGGATATTGAAATGGATATTTACATTGTAACATTGTAATTACTGATATCAAAAATTAGCATTTTACTAGTAAGAAGTATTTAGCTGATATGTACAATTGGAATTTTAACTAGTATTTAGTAAAAAATTAGGCTGTACTTTATTTTACAGTACGTGTACTTTCAGTATAATTACAGTGTACTTACCCAAGAAAGTACTGAGTAATATTAGGTAACTACATGTACTTAATATGGTTTAAGGTTAGGGTAGAGGTTAGGTTTATGGTTAGTACCTAGTAGTTACTGTAGTTGTTGTAATTATATAGTAAGTAAATTTAGAACAGTACTGAAAAATAAAGTACTAACAGAAATTAAATATAGATATTTATAATTGCATTTTAAATAGAACTGAATGACAGATCATTGTGAAATTCTACTAGTGAAAATGAAGATGCAAGTAATAATGATTTTTACTAGTTAAAATTCAGTTTTTAATATCAAGAATGGGTATTTCTGCGAGAAAGGTTGTAATTGTTTATATATATATAATTATATAAGTAATAATTAGCATTTTCACTAGTAGTAATTCTATTTCTGATATCAAGAATTAGCATTTTAACTAGTGAAAATTGAATTGTAGATATAGAAAATTCACATCACTAACCCTTTTGACATTTAATCATGTGTAAGATAAGCTGCAATCTACAATAGGCCTAGTTTACTTAGAAAGATAACATGGTTGCTCTAAAAACTACAATGATTGAAATTTAAAACACAGGCTTTGCGATGTACCAGTGCAAATAGCGCATGGTAAGACTGGATTGTGAGTGTGTTAACATGTACGATCTTAAGTCATGTAAACACCTTAAACAGTTTTCCTTTAGTAAAATTATATAATATTTAAGCAAAAAAAAAATTGGTACATATATATTTTTGCCCATTAACTCAATTTTGCATTAATCACCTTTACCTGCATTCTGGCGATTTATCCAGTGTTTGTGTGTTTTGTGCATAGGTCAAAAGCAGAAAATAATCTGATGATTGATGTGAACGCAGTTTTCTTGCGTTGTCGGATGTACCGTATTGGTGTGCATGCAAAGGCACTCAATAAACACAGGTTTTTACAATGAAATACCAAACACAAAGTGGCATAACCCCTAGTGAGATATCCCTCTGTCTTTACGTTAAAAGAATCTGAAGTAGCACAGTACGGAAGGTACTTCACTCTCTCCTCTCCTGTGCGTTTCTGTATGTTTATGATTACAAAAAAATTAACTGCTTCCCTGCAGACACCTGCTCCAAACTGCTGGCAAGCACACTAAACAGTCACTTACCCAAAGCTGGCTTAAAGACAGATTGAAAAAATTAGGGTGACTTTGGATCGATTATGAGCAATATTCGATCCCTGCTGGGAAAGATTTGGCTTGACATTTTTACATAACAATTAGAATGCTTTTTCTTCTCTCGCATTCTTTTTTTTTTTCTTTTTTTTTTCAGTGCTGTCATGTGTTATTGATGGCTCAGCCTCAATGCGTGGTTTAAATCAGTGGTATATCAGGCCAATCTGAGCAAAACACATGGTGATGGTTTTGATTCCACTCTAATAGAAACTTGAATACATTCATGAATGACAAACAAGAGGCCACCTGATCTCTAGCAATGGGAAAAAGAAGCCACATCCAATGCAACATAACAAGACTGAAAGATGCTATTAAAAACAACGTGCATGAAATCCAGTGAGGCTAATATCTTTTGGGAGATGTCCTTTAATTCTAAAATCATTCAATGCAAAGGTTGTTTAGCCAATTGTTTTCAACATTCCTGTGAACCAGTGGCACATACAGTGGGCCTCATTCAAAAAACACAAGCATGACACATTTCTGTGTTAAATAATCAGTAAACAATTGTTACGTAAATTGCTGCTTTCAATTGAATGCAAAAAATACAACATCACACGGGAAGTCGACATGTTGCTATCGAATGTTCCAGTACTGTGACATCAATTCACCCGATTATGCCAAGTAGTGCCATCACCCATCAGATTTATTTGCATCAATTCAAGTGTGTTTACTTTATCATGTGATGTGACTGATAGCGCAGCTTCAAAGACCCAAGTTCTCATCCCGCGTTGAAACCAGGAAGTCATTTTGCCATTGATTATGCGTGTGTGATTTGAAGGTTCCATTTTCCCACTAAGATTACGTTGTTATTCCACTGATGGTTAGGTTAAGGGTTTGGGGGTTGAGTTAATAAAGTGTATTCCTCTTCACTGTATTACATCATTTACAACTAACAACACCTCACTTTACAACTCGCTTTTGGGGCCACTCTGTGGACATTTCATCAATAAACCAGAGCTCACAAGTGCCCAAATGTTCAAAAACACTTAGCGCTTCCACCACTGGGGCAGTGGTTCCAATTTTGGTAAGCACAGACCTACTGTTGCCAAATCCACGGTGAGATCAGTCTGAAAATTAACAACAGAGTGATTATACGAATGATTTAGAAATAAATCTATTCTCTCAAAAAATATATTCAGCCGTACATTGTTGCACTGAATTGGAGTGCAAAAATGAATGTAAGAATTGTTTTATGAACAATTTACAAAGAAATACATTTGCACAGAAATCGATTTACACAAAAACTACCTTCTTAAAGGTTTTTTTACTAACTTTTTTGTTTTAACATTCTCTAGCGCTAAGTGCTGCGTTACGCCATAAGTCGTAAGTGCAAAGTCAATGGGCATGTCCATGAAGTTTTGGGATTTTTGTGCAAGTATACACTAAGTCTACACGCAAGTAGGTTTGGCAAAATCACTATATATGGGCTAATGGGCTGAGTTAAGTGCAATTTATTTCTTAGGTTCTTCTCCAGTTATTGAACAGTCTGCATCCTATATAGTCCATTCTCTCAAGCACCAGTGATATAAACAAAAACAGCAGGTTCATGAGAAGTTGTTAGTGTAAGTTGACTGTATGCAATAAATTAGAATTATAGAAATTTGGACACGCTCCTTTTATATCCTTAGATAATGTGATTCTCATCAGGTTTGGGATGTACGCTCCATTAAATTATAGGGAATACAAGGGGTCGATTTTGATTTTGAAAATTTTCATTTATTGAAACATGAACAAATTAAACAAAAAATATTTCTAAAGTCAAATTAAACTTCAAACAAAATGAAAATATAATCAAAATAACAAAGTGGTCAAAAAAGTCATGCCAAATCCAAACATTATTCTCTCTCCAGCTCTTTCACTGGCACCTTTTGCAGTGATTTAAAAGTTACTTTATGACAACAGGTGAAAAATACAAATACAAATTAGATCATAAATACAATTTTAAATATAATAATAATAATAATAATAATAACTGCAAAATGTACCATGACCTATAGATAATTTAACACAAATCTAAATAAATTTTAGTTTTAAAAGATGGCTACAACTCTGATCGTCAGGGACATAATTTGATGTTCCACTATATTTTCAGAGTTTGGACATGAACTTTGAAACCACATACAGGTGGAATCTCCAAACTGGATATGCAGGAACTGAGTTTAGACTTGGCGCTGTAAACAGACCTGCTTCTGAAATGTCTTTCTCAGGGAAAAAGCTAATATGTAGCAAATATATGCAGCAATGTAAAAAAAGTATTAGTATGTAGAAAATTAACATGGCGTTACTTGTCATGCTGCATTGAATGTGACAATTAGTGTAAGAATGTTTTTTACAAGCAAGTTATGCATAAATTATTTCTATTGTTCATGAATGATGCCCAGTATTTTTACAGTGGCCAGAGCCTCAACCTTGTCCGTTTGATATACATAAAGCTTTTAGCATTAATTGGTTTAGTCTTTAATGGCATTTCTTCTTTATCAATAGTGTTTTGTTAGACCATTGAAATGTCATATTGGTAAAGCTATACCGCTAATACACTGAACAGTTATGTAAAATAAAATAGGCTTACAATACCAACAAAGTATCCTGGATACATTCTCAGAAATGAAGACCTTGGAATTTTGGTATGGTGCGTCATGTTTAGCTAAAACTTAAGCTATTTGGAATGAAGACCCTGTTACAATTTCTTTCATTGTGGTGCATTTTATTATTGTAGTAGGCTGTGCTGTGCACTTCAAGAAGTTTTAAAGGAACATTCCGGACTTAATAGAGTTTGTTTTTTTTTTTGGCATAATTACAAAAAATCAAGGTTACAGTGTCTTTGTGGTCAATGTCACTGCCTTAGGCCAGTTGCTAGTTTTGGGTGTATCACTAGCTGTATTACCACTTATACTCTGTTTTTGCACTCAGTAGAAATTTAGTTGGAAGCTGGTTTGTGTTTAATGAGCCACTTCACCATCGTGTCAGGCATAATTGATTGCTTATATGCAATAAAGCCATTGACTCTTTTTTTTATTGCTTTGGTTGGAAGAGAATAATACTTTGTCAAGGCAAATCCAATGAAATTTTGCCTTCCATAATTCATTTTTATTTAACATTTTAGCTGAATGTTTTGTGCCACATATGTTGTGGGCACCAAAATGCCAATGGACCACTGCCATTAAACAACAGTTTTAATTGCCTGCCTTATACTTCCCCTATGCCAGGCCTGCTAAGGGACCAGTTAGCTGTGCAATTTAGTACAGAAATGTGAATATTCAGAATTTGTTCATTTAAAAGTTTGACTCCAATGCTGAAGATGAAAATCCCTGCTAAATCTTTTAAAGAATTAGAATGAATACTGAAAAGGCCTCCTTAGTAAACGTTGATTTCTTGGTTGTGGAACCACATAAAACATTTCTTCCATCCTTGTTCTGAATGATTTATAATTATTTATTTGTATGTAACAGTCTCATGTCTGTACAGTGAATAGAGTGGGTATTAAAAATGACTCATTCCATATTCTGTACAGTTTATTGCCTTTTAAATGTATCTTTCAAACCCTGAGGATTTACGGCAAGATGAGAACTGCAATACAATCCCTGACATGCTAACAAAACCCTATTTTTCCAAAGATGTTTTTTCTTTTTTCTTTTTTTCTTTATTATCATAACTTGTCAAGCTTCTTGCGAGAATTAATCATGATTAAAATCCCCTGCAATTTCATACTTTGTTCTACCACGATTGTCACATTATAACACTGTTTGGGCAATTACTCCCTCTTTCACTGGGGAATTACTTTTGCATTTCATTAAAATAAGAGCTGCAAGAATAATTGTCGCTCACTCTGTTTTTTCCCTCATTTCATTTTCTCCCTCCTTTTCAAGCTTCGTTCCATATTTGAGAGACACTGCAGCAGAGATACAAACATGCTGATGATAAATAAAAAACATTTAAATTGCAAATAAGAGTGAGATGCATCAAGTGTTATCTAGTCGATTCCACATCAACCACAGGTTTTCACTGGAAGAAAATTAAAGTGCGTGTTAACTGATCTGCGAGGAAGTGCTTGCTATATTTAATACTGTAGGACTGTATGATTATATTTGTAGTTGCTGCATAATATTTCAATGCATTGCGTTCCCTCACAATAGTTTGCAATCCCTCTGATTGTTTTTCCGTTCCCTCACAAAAAGCTTTGCGTTCACCTGCAATAGTTTGCGTTCCATCGCAATAGTTTTGCGTTCTGTTGCAATAGATTGTGTCACAAAACATTTCATGTTCCCTCGCAAAACAGTTTGCGTTCCCTCGCATTAGTTTTGCATTCTATCAAGTAATTTTTTGCCATTCAAGTGCAATAGTTTTGCGTTCTCTCACAATAGCTTGTGTTCCCTCGCAATGGTTTGTGCTCCCTCGCAATAGGTTTTGCAACCCCTGGCAATAATTTAGTGTTCCTTCGCAAAAAGTTTTGCGTTCACATGAATAGTTTGTGTTCCCTTGCAATAATTTTGCGTTCCCTCTATAAGTTTTGCATTCTCTCAAAATCGTTTTGCTCTCACAAAAATGTATTATTATATTATTAGGATTTTTAATTAAAACATGGTACATTTTGAGGTTACTATTGTTTTGCTACAAAAAAAAACATAGTTGGACTATGGTTACTGTAGTAAAACCATGGTTAATTTTTGTAAAAGGTGGCTAAAGCTATTGTGACAGAATGCAAAAAGTACTGTGTGGAAACACAAAACTATTTCAGAGAAGTAATTCCCTCCCTGTCCTCTAAGGTCCTCTGTACCATAGTCATTATGCTTCTCAAGTAAATGGATTTCGTTCAAAACATTTTTATTTGTTATTTTATTTATTTTTTTATGATTATTATTTTTATTTTTTTTGCAGTGTACTGTTATACTATGTAATATAACAGTTAAATAAGATTTTGCCCATATATATTTCTGTATTACCTCGCCACACCTCTTTCTCTATATCTGTTTCATCCCTCTCTCTGTCTCTCTGCACTGCAAGAGCAGTCTCAACAGCCTTGACATGGGAGCAAAACATGCCAGCACAGAGACCGTTTGATTTAGCCCTACTGTGCGCTCTTAACGTGCTGTGCTTTTGCAGACATTAAACGCCGCGAGCCGAGTTTCTATTTATTCATGTTCTGGCAGGAATCAAAATGACATGTGCCTCCCAGAGTCAGCATAAAGACACCGAACATTTGCCGCTTTGAAGCACTGGAAATAACTGAACTGGCTTTAGCTGATCAAATCACAAAGTTGCCACGACTATTGAACTTATATCAAAACGAAGTGGGGTTCTCCTCATTTGACAAATTACACAGGATAGGGGACTGACACATGTCAGCTGTAACGATGCTGGCAATGACAGGCAGACGATGATGATGATGAAGTGTAGAACCCAAGTGCAGTGTTTATTTACATCAACGTAAAATCCAGAAACTGTGAACAGAAAACATAAACATAAATTAGACTTGACTTGACTACCAAACAATGTTACATAAACACAATACCTGACAATGGACAATGGTAAACATGAGGCTTAAATACATGGACAAGGGAGAAACATGACAATGATAACCAATGACAAGACAGAACTGATAACAAGGTAACAAGACAATAAAGCAATGAAAGCAAAAAACTGGAAATAACATGACATGGAACACATGACTATAAAACAGGTACTAAACATCCAAAATAAAAGACATTAACACAAAACATGAACAAAAACACATAAAACCATGACATATCCCCCCACTAGGGGCAGCTCCCGATGCCCCAAAACAAAAACACAGAGTTCAAGAGGGAGCTGGTGGGGGGGGGGGGGTGACCATGGTGACTTGATGTGGTTACATGGCATGACATGGTAACATGGTACGGCAGGATCCTGACTTGGCCGTGGTAGGCGTGGATGCTGACTCGTTGGCCATGGCATGCGTGAGCACTGGCTCGTAGAGCGGAGGTGGGCCTGGACCTTGGAACGGAGGCGGGCCTGGACCTTGGAACGGAGGAGGGCCTGGACCTTGGAACAGAGGAGGGCCTGGACCTTGGAATGGAGGTGGGCCTGAACCATGGAGCAAAGGCTTGCTTGTGACATGGTATGGAGCAGTCTGGGGCTTGGCTGAGACATGGCATGGAGCAGACTGAAGCTTGGCTGTGACATGGCATGGAGCAGACTGAGGTTCGGCTGTGACATGGCGTGAAGCAGACTGAGGTGTTATTGTGATGGGCTCAGTCATTGCTGTGACATGTCATGGAGCAGGCTGAGGCATTGCTGTGACATGGTATGGACCAGGCTGAGGTGTGGCTGTGACATGGCATGGAGCAGGCAGAGGCATGACATGGCATGGAGCAGACTCTGGTGTGGCTGTGACATGGCAAGAAGCTGACTCTGGCATGGCTGTGACATGGCATGGAACAGGCCGAGGCATGGTTGTAACATAGCATGGAACAGATTGAGGCATGGCTGTGACATGGCATGGAGCAGGCCAAGGCGTGGCTGTGACATGGCATGGAGCAGACTCAGGATCCGGGGCATAAGGTGGCGCAAGCTCTGTGACCATGATGTGGGACCCTGGCTCGGCGGCCATGATGTGGAACGCTGGCTCGGCGGCCATGACATGGGACTCTGGCTCGGTGGCCATGACGTGGAACTCTGGCTCGGTGGCCATGATATGAGACTCTGGCTCGGCGGCCATAACGTGGGACTCTGGCTCGGCGGCCATGACGTGGGTGATTGACTCTGGCTTGGCATCCACCTCCCCCATAGTGAACGATGAACCACATATCAGTAGGGCAAGGTCAATAAATTGAGTCAGGCTGTAGGTACTCGGCCGCCTGGCATCAAGGAGGAGATTAGCTCATTCAGCCCAAAGCGAAAACAGTCCTTGAGGGCAATCTCATTAAAATCGACCCTGCTGGCCAGAGCACAAAAGTCCTCTAAATATTCCTCCAGGGGACGATTCCCCTGACGTAAACAAAGAAGTCGAACTGCTGGGTTCATTTTGCGGTCAGATATTCTGTAACAATGCTGGCAATGACAGGCAGACGATGATGATGAAGTGTAGAACCCAAGTGCAGTGTTTATTTACATCAATGTGAAATCCAGAAACTGTGAACAGAAAACATAGACTTAGACAAAACAAACTAGACTTGACTTGACTTGACTTGACTTGACTTAACTTGACCACCAAACAACATTACATAAACATAATACCTGACCATGGACAATGGCAAACATGAGGCTTAAATACATGGACAAGGGAGAAACATGACAATGATAACCAATGACAAGACAGAACTGATAACAGGGTAACAAGACAATAAAGCAATGAAAGCAAGACACATGAACATTGAGGGAAGCATGAAATCACATTTCAATTATGAGTTTATATTTCTTATTGTATTTGCAATTCTCTCTCTCTCTCTCTCTCTCTCTCTCTCTCTCTCTCTCTCTCTGTCTTATTTTAAGCATTAATCTAAAAAATTTTTACTGATGTTTATGCTTAAAACAAGACACATGCACAAAAAAATACTATTTTCCAGTAGGATCATAAAAATAAACTTATAAATAAACAAGAAATAATAAATTCAATATTTATAAATATATACTGTGTATTTAGAATAAACAGGGTTGGGGAGTGATGGAATACATGTAACGGGAATATGTAGTATTCCACTACTGTTACAATTTAAATCATTGGTATTTAGAATACAGTTACATTCAAAAGTATTTTGATTACTGAAGAGATTACTTTGCATTTTATTGTCATTTGTTTCATTTAATATTTAGTCCTTTCAGATGGAAAACATTTATACATATAAATGATGCGATCCAAAGTGCATTAGAACAGCGGTGAAACACTTTCTTATGATGTGTTACATTCATATGAGCAGACAGAGAACTAAGTTTGAAGTAAGTTTGGAGCACAAGAAATAGGAATAAACCTTGTGTAATCTGTCAGCTTTACGCTAAGCTAAAATGTTATTTCTAGCCATTTTACATGCACGTTACCAGACACGATCATATTTTTTTATCAAGAAAATTCACATTGGATCATAATTTCTTTTTTTCTAGTAAGACCTTTGATATTAGGACAAAAATAATATTTTTGATAATAATTTTTGTATTCTTTTCCTGTAAAAACATCTAAAAATCCTTAAAACAAGATCAATTTGATTTATCTTGTTTTAGAAACAACACTGCATAAGATATTTAGGTTTTTCAGAGAATGTATTTTAACATGTGTATTTTGTCTTACTGTACTGGCAGCGTTTTTATAGTCAAAAGAAGTGAAAAAATCTACCAGTGCTGAAGAAGTAATCCAAAGTATTTAGAATACGTTACTGACCTTGAGTAATCTAACGGAATACGTTACAAATTACATTTTACAGCATGTATTCTGTAATCTGTAGTGGAATACATTTCAAAAGTAACCCTCCCAACCCTGAGAATAGATTAGAATAGAATCATGTGTCTTAATGTCTTTTGTTTATAAAGGGGTTATTGGATCTCTAATAAGTCATGCACAAATATATTAGAAATCATTTATATGCAGTTATAGCAACATGCATAAAAAGATCAACTTTCATTCCAATAATTACCAAACAGTGAGCATTTTAACTTACATGTTATCAAAAATAAATGATTAAAGTGATTAATATATAGGTTTCTAATGTTGCTTTACATCTGTCCACTTTATGTTAAGGTAAATTTTCATAGGTTACTAATTTTGCATAAATGTTATTAAGCATTTATAACATGTGAGGTAAAATGGCTCACTATTTGGCAGGTAGTACATTAAAGTCACCTTTTATTTATATATTTTTTTTTTATTTATTATTATTATTATTTTTATAACCACATGTTAATGTTTATGATGCATTTGTAAATGACTTATTAGTCCTAATTAGTTAATCCCTTTATAATCACTTAACATATGGAGCATTAATGTAAAGTGTTACCTAATTTTACTTCATGTAAAAGTTTCTTGTTTTAAGCATATTTAATTATTTTAACAGGAAAGCAAGACCAAGTTGTTGATTAAAAATTATTTTAAATGAAAAATACATGCAAACAAATAAATAAATAAATAAAACAAGGTCAGTGGGAGCTGATAGCCAGTTCAGAATGAGTCATAGCTGTGATCTGGATAGCCATGCTTGATGATATAGTAATATGTCCGCCTGTTGATGCCAATCACGGCAGCTCCCACTGCTGGCTGCCAGACTGAAGAAATAACAGTCTTAGCAGAAGCCAAATAATGAAGGTCTCTGTTTTTAACACAGCTCCCAAAATGTCTTGTTCACTGTTAAACATTTCAAGGACATTTTGTTTATTTGCTCTCTTTTTTTCAATAAAAAAGACACATTTTAATATAACAAAAAGACAAGTAAACCAAGGAAGTGATGTATCAGAGTAAAAAGGATGAATTCTGTGTACTCAGTTTCACACAGGTAATGGGAGGCATTGGTAGCCCATTTTAACAATGGCATATCTCCCCCTAGAGGAGCAAAGGTGAACTATATATACAAATTCATCTCAGCCAATTTATTCTAACCTTCCTCCCTCAGTTTCAATGCCATGGAAAGGCTTTAAGCAGTCTTGTCAGTATATAATCACAATCTTGCTAAGCAGACTTCCTCACGGTTTTATTACAGCATGGAAGACAGACATTCATTTCAGTGCAAAAACCCAGAGCTGAGACTTTCGCTGATTACTGACATGTCAAGCTGACAGATAGACTTTGAGTCCATTCACTCCATTGAGAGCTGACTTATATGAGCCTAAAAGGCTTTTTATGAACAAAAGGAGATAACCCGAGGGACTTTGAAATAATCCTCTGGTATCATTTGGTGATCAATACACAGACTGCCCCCACTTCATTCCTCCCAAATCCCCCATTCCCTGTCTAGAATGATGTGTACAGGAATATGGGAATGGCTTGGAACGCTAAGCAAAGTCAAAGGGTTTTGGGATACATTGCAGTCAATTGCGCTTGAGAATAGAGATGTTCAGGTTGTGGCCCCAAAACCCAGAAGACAATGTAATTTTCAAGCCTGGGTAGAAAGATGATAGACGCTGAAAATTATCTAAACTTGCTGTCTAAGCAGCCCTGCCAGCAATGGTGGCACTAAGCACTCTAATAAAGTGCAACCTTGAATCACTGATGCCCAAGCGACTCTAAAGTTGTCTCAGGTTGAGTTTGGCTCGTAAACATCAGTGGCAAGCTTTACGCTGTAGCAATGCTCTCATGAGGTCAGTGGCATCTCTTAATTGGTTTGTTAAGTTTAATGTTTGCGTTATAAACCTGGAAATATCTAATAAAATCAGGGCACAGACAGAGTAATGCCCCTCTCAACCTTGTATGTTGCATAGAAACTAGCGTCCTATTGTACTGTTGTGTATTGACTAAAACTTTTCTATGAAAAGGTCTCCATGGTGAATTGGCCTGCTGGAAACCTCCATTAATAAATATATCAGAGTTTTAGAGGGAGACTTGAACTTTCCTTGACTATGTTTCTCGATATTCATATATATTTTACTTCCCACTGTATGTAAAATGTATCTTTCTTTTCTTGCCTGAGATACTAAAAACTAATATGAAAAGTTTTTTTTTTTATTCTTTTTTTTTTTCATTTCATAAAGAAATCAAATAGTTTTCTTCATGTCCCATAATTTACAATGGACATCAAGTGGCGACCCAAAACAGAATGAAAAATGTTTATTCCAGTAGTTCTCAACTGGTGGGTTGTGAACCAAAATTGGGTAGTGAAATACCATATAGTCTGATTGGACGCACAGCTTTTGACTTCACCAAAAAAAAAATATTAGAGGTGTTTTCTCATCCCTTTTAAAAGTTGATAAGCCTGTTTATTTTGCTATCTGTGGTTAGTTGCATTTTATTGTTGCCATTTAAGCATCGCTTTTCTCAATGCTGTCCATGACCCAATGAGTACTACTTATGTCGAGGACTCCAATAAAATCATATGTATGGTTTTTCCATCAGGCCTTTAAGACAAGACTTAAAGAGAATGTGTAGAGCTAGTTGATTCAATATGAAATATCATTGTGTTGCCTAAGATGTGTTTTGCATCAAAGATGAAGCTGATTTTGCACATGGCTGCTTTTGTATTATAGAAAAGAAAGAATTATCTATCATTCCTGGGCTGTCTCTGTTTGTGACAGTATAGCCACAAACATGTCTGTCTATTTACAAGATTGGAATGGTGAAGAATGCCATCACTGCACATAAGAGACACATCTCTGGATTGTCTTTTAGCAGTATTATTTAACAGATGTTCTACATAGACCTATTTGTCTTTATTTTGGATGAATGTCAGTGTAGAAGGTCCAGACTAGACAAGAACTCGCAACCATGATGCTAAGCCAGTGTTTCCCTATCTGTCACTCACTCGATGTTGTGTCGATGTAGTGACACTAGGGGTCGCTCTTGGGAGACCCAAACCCCTCTGATCTTTGAGAAAAGGCCAATGGGAATTGGCAAGTGGAATTTGCATGCTACTCCACTGGACATACGGGTATAAAAGGAGCTGGCTCAAAACCACTCATTCAGATTTTTTCTTCAGAGCCGAGGGGTGTTGAGCAGTGAGTTCCACTGCCGTCTTTTTAAAGATGCCTTTCCGTCTGTGTGTAATTCCTGGATGCGGTCATTATTTCTCTGCCTCTGACGGCCATGATCGCTGTCTCACGTGTCTGGGCCATAATCACATTCATGGATGGTTCATGTTCTCACTGCGAGAACATGACCATGGCAACGTTGCAGTCACGGCCATCCAACACATACTGCCCCGGTGCGGTTCAAGGTCCCGCACCCCATCTGCTCGCCGCCGAGGGCATCCCCCTGTGGCTGCAACTCAGGCGGCTCCGCCACAGCCCGAGCCAAACGCTCAGCCCTGGCGTAGAGCCTCCCGCAGAAAGCTGACACCCCCTGTCTCA
Source organism: Myxocyprinus asiaticus (assembly GCF_019703515.2). NCBI lineage: Eukaryota > Metazoa > Chordata > Actinopteri > Cypriniformes > Catostomidae > Myxocyprinus > Myxocyprinus asiaticus. Next base: position 7,518,160 of record NC_059393.1, read on the forward strand.
CGATCCGGCGCTAAGAGCCCCAAAAAGGCCTCCAGGCGCCCCTGAGGTGGACGACCCAGGGAGGAAGAGGCCCACTGGAACACCAGAGCTGGTACACAGACCACTCCGTTCCCCGGTGGATGGCCAGGAGGAGAATCCTTTGTTCCCTTTTGTTTTGACAATGCCCACATTTTAAAAAAAAGAGTGGTTTCCTCACTCCCTGGGTCATTCACCCGGTGTTTACGGCCATCATTGTCACAATTGCTGTACATTGAACACTCGCGGCCAGGGCGCTACGAACATGGGCTCCCTGCCTCCCCTGCCTTCGCGCACTTGGCCGTGACACATACATACCCACGGGCAGGCGGTCGTGAAGACCCGCGAGGGCACTCAGCCTCCCCCCCCCTTCGCTGACTGGTCCTATGGTGGGTATGCGGAGCAAGGTAAGTGCTTTGATGTTTCCTTCAGCACAGCCCCTTCCGCAGGTTTATCAAAAGCGATCGTCCCCTTGGTGCCCCTCGCTCGGAGTTTGGAGGCATGGCTAGTGCTCTCCAACCCGTCACGCTGGTTGGCCAGGACGATCCGACTCGGCTATGTGATTCAGTTCACCCGGTGCCCACCCGCGTTCAGTGGCGTCCGTTTCACCTCAGTGAGGGGCGAGAACACCTCTGCCCTGTGTGTGGAGATCACGATCCTTCTACAGAAGGATGCAATAGAGCCTGTCCCTCCAGCCAAGATGAAGAAGGGGTTCTACAGCCCCTACTTCATTGTGCCAAAGAAAGGCAGTGGGTTGTGGCCAATCTTGGACCTGTGAGTGCTGAACCGGGCCCTGCACAGACTCCCGTTCAAGATGCTGACTCAGAAGCACATTCTGTCATGTGTTCAGTATCAAGATTGGTTCGCGGCAGTAGACCTGAAGGACGTGTACTTCCATGTCTCTGTTTTACCTTGGCACAGACCCTTTCTGCAGTTCGCTTTCGAGGGCCAGGCATGTCAGTACAGACCTTTGGTCTGTCCCTGTCACCTCGCATCTTTACAAAAGTCGCAGAGGCAGCCCTTGCCCCGCTAAGGGAAGTGAGTGTTCGCAACCTCAATTATCTCGACGACTGGCTGATTCTATCTCACTCTCGAGACCTGTTGTGTGCGCACAGGTACCTGGTGCTCAGGCATCTCAGCCGGTTGGGGCTTCGGGTCAACTTTGAAAAGAGCAAGCTCTCCCTGGTTCAGAGCATCTCTTTTCTTGGGATGGAGTTAGACTCGGTCTCTATGATAGCGCGCCTCTCGGACGAGCGCACGCAGTCAGTGCTGAACTGCCTGAAGTCATTCAGGTGGAGAACAGCTGTCCCACTGAAACAGTTTCAGAGGCTCCTGGGGCATATGGCGTCCTCAGCGGCGGTCACGCCGCTCGGGTTGATGCATATTAGACCGCTCCAGAACTGGCTTCAGACTCAAGTCCCGAGATGGGCATTGCGCCGCGGCACACATTGCGTGGCCATCACGCCGATCTGCCGCCGCATGTTCAGCCCTTGGACAGACCTTGCATTTCTGCAGGCAGGGGTACCCTTAGAGCAAGTGTCCAGGCGTGTCGTTGTTACAACAGATGCCTCCAAGTTAGGCTAGGGTGCCATGTGGACAGGGCAGCGACTGCGTTGGCATATCAACTGCCTCGAGTTGCTGGTGGTATTGCTGGCCCTGTGGAGGCTTCGGCCATTGATCCAGGGCAAGCATGTGTTGGTCCAGACGGACACATTGCGACGGTAGCATATATAAACCACCAAGGCAGTTTACGCTCGCGTCACATGTCGCAAATCGCCCGCCGTCTCCTCCTCTGGAGTCAACAGCGACTGAAGTCATTGCGGGCCACTCACATCATGGGTGACCTCAACTGTACAGCGGATGCACTGTCACGGCAGGTGACACTCAGTGGAGAGTGGAGACTCCACCCCCAGGTGGTCCAGCTGATCTGGAGTTGATTCGGCGAAGCACAGGTAGGCCTGTTTGCTTCCCGGGAATCCTCCCACTGCCCACTCTGGTACTCCCTGGCCGAGGCTCCCCTCAGCACAGACGCGCTGGCACACAGCTGGCCCCAGGGGCTGCACAAGTATGCATTCCCCCCAGTGAGCCTGCTTGTGCAGACTTTGTGCAAGGTCAGGGAGGATGAGGAACAGGTCATCCTGGTGACGCCTACTGGCCCAACCAGGCTTGGTTCTCGGAACTCACGCTCCTCGCGACAGCCCCTCCCTGGTGAGTTCCCCTGAGGGAGGACCTCCTCTCTCAGGGACGGGGCACTATCTGGCACCCACGCCCGGACCTCTGGAATCTCCATGTCTTTCTCCTGGGCAGGACGCAGAAGATCAAAGTGGCCTACCACCGGCGGTGGTAGACACGATCACTCAGGCCAGGGCTCCCTCTACGAGGCAGCTGTATGCCTTGAAGTGCCGTTTGTTCGCAAATTGGTGTTCTTCCCGAGACCCCCAGAGATGCGCAGTCGGGTCGGTGCTTTCCTTTCTGCAGGAAAGGCTGGAGGGGTGGCTGTCCCCCTCCACCTTGAAGGTGTATGTGGCCGCTATAGTGGCACACCATGACGCGGTGGACGGTAAGTCCCAGGGGAAGCACGACCTGGTCATCAGGTTCCTTAGAGGTGCTAGGAGGTTGAATCCTTCTAGGCCACGCCTCATTCCCTCGTGGGATCTCTCAGTGGTCCTGCTGGGCCTGCGGAGAGCCCCGTTTGAGCCCCAAGAGTCAGTTGAGCTAAAGGCTCTCTCATTGAAGACTGCCCTCCTGACTGCGCTCATGTCCATCAAGAGGGTTAGGGACCTGCAGGCATTCTCTGACAGCAACACCTGCCTGGAGTTCAGTCCAGAGTACTCTCACGTGATCTAGCCGGGCCCAGTATGTGTGCTAGTATGCCCTGTACTGGGGTAGGTGCTCCATATTTGCTGGTTACCTGTGGCAACCCCTTGTGATGTATTTTCCACGGTACAGTTTCCCTGAGGGCAAATCCGTGTCTCCCTTCGGCAGGGTCCTCCCCTGCCACAGGTCGCTGTGCTGTAGAGTTCCTCCCCTCTGGGTAGGACCTACCACGGGGCTTCTTCCACATGCAGCTGGTAAGCCCATGTGACGTATTTGCCACATGTTAACCTCCCCTTCGGGCAGGATGTTGTCTCTGCAGTATCTTTTCCTCTTGGGAAAGAACACCTTCCCCAATGCAAATACATATGGCCCCAGCTGAATTTTTTTTTTCACTTTGTGGGGAGAGAAAAAAGAGAGAAAAGGTCACGGCTGACACGGCCTGTTCGCATTGTAGATACGTCTTGTCCCCCCCAGTTGTGTCCCTCTTGCCACAATGCTGTACTACCCGCTGAAACGGCCGGGACCCTGTCTCAGCTCCTCAGCGCAAAACCTGAATGAGTGGTTGTGAGCCAGCTCCTTTTATACCCGTATGTCCAGGGGAGTGGCATGCAAATTCCACTCGCCAATTCCGATTGGCTTTTTCTCAAAGATCAGAGGTGTTTGGGCTCCCAAGAGTGACCCCTAGTGTCACTACATTGACACAATGTCTCGTTCCCTCCATCAGGGAATGGAGGTTACAACAGTAACCAAGACGTTCTCAACCAGAAACATGATCAAACGGGAAATCGGCATGTTGCTTCCGAATATATCCACAGGTTCTGGTCCCATGGAAACCAAGTAATTGCATTCACAGAAACAATGGTGAGAATGCTTTGGGGGTTCCATTTTTCCTCTAAGATTACATTTCCACTCCATTGAAAGTTAGGGTTAGGGTTGGGATTGGGGTTAGGGTTAGGGCATATGGTTAATAAAATATGCATTCCTGTTGAATGTATTCCATTATTTACAATCAAAAATACAACTTGCTTTTGATGCTACTCTGTAGATATTTCACCAGGAAACTGGAGCTCGCTCATTTGAATTACAAATTCAGCAGCAGAACTTTCAACCTACTGTCACGAATTCACAGTGTGATCAGTCTGCAACCAGCTGTATGCAGACCCCTAGTGTTCTGTGCCGCAATTGCAAAGGGCTCATGCTGTATATATACAGTATATACCTATAATTTGACATTTGACTTTGTCCTATAAAAGAAAATGTCACATAAATGGCCAATGTGTTGACAATCAAGTGCTGGGACAGTTAACATGGGCCGCATGTATTGCTGTACAGTTGGACGAGTCAACTGGCATAAGGAATCATACCTAGTTGAAATTGTTTGCTAAAAAGACATTATTGATAGACAACCATTTTATGTTCTGCACTCTACTGTTGTTTAAATTCATGGGTGAATACATTTTCAATGTTATGAAGTCTTTCTGCTGAGCACTTGTTGAACTGGCAAATTTGCTTGCATGCATGAATGGACAGTGCAGCACCAATGACGTGCCAGATCCATTGCATACAACAGGTTCACCCAAACATTCAAACAATGCACTACATAATTTGCAGGGAAGCTTTAGTAATGGCACACCTCTTCTTAACAAGCTTCATAATTTGAAGTAATATTCATGCCTGGAGCACAAACAGTGTAGACTGAGTTATGCGGCAAAGTTTAAGACTTAGGGTTAATATAAACAATTGTGCTTTGCAAAAATCATGAGTTCTAGCAAACTTATGTGGCGAACTTGCCTTATTATTATTACTTATTATTTTCACATGCAAATGAGATTAGCAGCAAACTCTTAATTGTTGCCACAGGTTTGCCACAGAAGTGTTTGAAAATAGTTGCAAATTGTCTATTGTTGCCAAAGGTTTGCTGTAGGTTCACCTCTACCGGTGAAGAGTTGCAAACTTCTGGTAATTGTTTGTAGCAAATTGCAAACTCATTTGCATGTGAAAATAATGAGAGGCAAATTTGCAGCAAGTTTGATAGAACTCTAACATTTCTGTAAGGGTGCCTTAGCACTACTAACAATTAATTGTTGTTGCCATTTTTTTAACACAAGTGTAACCAAATGGAATTACAAAAACTATGATTATTTTCGAACAGGTTTCACAAACATTCCCTCCATCTGCCACTATTCAGACAAAGATAGTCCCGTGCCAAACTCAAAGCATTTTTTTAGCCAATGTTACTATGTTGGGCAAGCCAGGATGTTCTAGCAAGTACAGCTATTTTTTGATAATGGCACAGGTGCTATTTACACTTTTCGGGATAATAAACTTACAAATAACTTACTTATACAGTAGATGACTCTGTATATGAAGCTGGGATGGGAAAAATTATTTTAACACAAGGAAACAATTACACACAGCTTTAAGACGTTTGTTTATAGGTTCATAATTGCATCAGAATATATGGAGTGCTTATCAGAAAAAGATGCTTTAGGAGAGAGTTGTTAAGCCACCTGCACACAGGAGAACACATTATCTGAGAACATCTGTGTGTTGAAAACAGAAATAAAATAATGAGGGAGATTATCTTTCTATTCCAACCCCTACTTAGCTAAAGAGAGTTCATAATTGCACTGTCAGGGCCACGTGTGGTGTTTATAAGTTATAAATGCTTATAAATATGTCCTGAGCTTTTTCTAGCTGGCCTAATTGGATTTAAATATGACAAATAAGGCAGCACAGGGGTACTTTTAATTGCCAATATGAAAGGGCTTATCACATATTCAGTCTAGTCATTCTTCATAAGCACACACACATATATATATATATATATATATATATATATTAGCATACAAACACACACATATGAATAGATCAAACCTGGAAACCCACGAGCAACATTAATACTGCTAATTAGACTATGTGGGAATGTGCTTTCAAAAGATTGAAGGTACTTTCAGGTCTTTGGGTTTAATTATGATCTCACAGCATACGTGTGTGTGTGTTTGCAGAAGTTAAATTATTTGTCTCAAATGAAGTGGAATATTCTCCCAAAGTGCTATGCATCTACCTATCTGCCTTTGTCAGTCTTCACAGCAGGGTTTTCTTCCATTACGCTAATGAGTGAGGAAATGAATAGCTTCTAAACAGACCTCACTGCCCCAGGTGAAAACGGGCTTCCTGTGTGAGCAAGAAGATCACCGGAGCCTGTGGCGCTGCATCACACGTTTTATAAAAAGGAACATTCACTCTGTAATGATTTTGCATTTAAGAACGTTGCCCAAGTCAACACATATTGAAATATCGATCCAACAAATCAACTTTCTGTCCAACAACTGGTAATTTTACCTAAGGTAAACATGTTTGTACATATAAAACAGCAGTAAACACTGTTTCTTTTATACTGTAAGTGGTGCTTGCTAAGGGAAACTATTACCACTTTAATTGCGCATAATGAGGTTTTGCAGATTTGCACAAACCCCTAACCTTAAGTATGAGGGTGTCTACACACGAGAGTTTATACTGTGAATTCATTGATTTTAAAGGAGATGGTGTGCCTGCCCTCAGGCTTACAGTGCATCTGGAAAGTATTCACAGCGCTTCACTTTTTCCACATTTTGTTATGTTACAGCCTTATTCCAAAATTGATTAAATTAATAATTTTCCTCAAAATTCTACAAACAGTACCCCAAATTTATTTAAAACAAAAAACGAAAAAAATCACATATACATAAGTATTCACAGCCTTTCCTCAATACCTTGTTGAAGCACCTTTGGCACCAATTACAGCCTCAAGTCTTTTTTGAGCATGATGCTACAAGCTTAGCACACATATTTGTGGGCAGTTTCTCCCATTCTTCTTTGCAGGACCTCTCAAGCTCCATCAGGTTGGATGGGGAGCGTCAGTGCACGGCCATTTTCAGATCTCTCCAGAGATGTTCAATCGGGTTCAAGTCTGGGTTCTGGCTGGGCCACTCAAGGACATTCACAGAGTTGTCCCGAAGCCACTCCTTTGTTATCTTGGCTGTGTGCTTAGGGTCGTTGTCCTGTTGGAAGATGAACCTTCGCCCAAGTCTGAGGTCCAGAGCACTCTGGAGCAGGTTTTCATCAAGGATGTCTCTGTACATTGCTGCATTCATCTTTCCCTCGATCCTGACTAGTCTCCCAGTTCCTGCCGCTGAAAAACATCCCCACAGCATGATGCTGCCACCACCATGCTTCACTGTAGGGATGGTATTGGCCAGGTGATGAGCGGTGCCTGGTTTTCTCCAAATGTGACGCTTGCCATTCAGGCCAAAGAGTTCAATCTTTGTTTCTCATTGTCTGAGAGTCCTTCAGGTGCCTTTTGGCAAACTTCAGGCAGGCTGTCATGTGCCTTTTACTGAGGAGTGGCTTCCGTCTGGCCACTCTACCATACAGGCCTGATTGGTGGAGTGCTGCAGTGATGGTTGTTCTTCTGGAAGGTTCTCCTCTCTCCACAGAGAAATGCTGGAGCTCTGTCAGAGTGACCATCAGGTTCTTGGTCACCTCCCTGGCTAAGGCCCTTCTCCCCTAATCGCTCAGTTTGGCCAGACGGCCAGCTCTAAGAAGAGTCCCGTTGGTTCCAAACTTCTTCCATTTACAGATGATGGAGGCCACTGTGCTCATTGGGACCTTCAATGCTGCAGAAATTTTTCTGTTCCCTTTCCCCAGATCTGTGCCTTGATACAATCCTGTCTCGGATGTCTACAGACAATTCCTTGGACTTCATGGCTTGGTTTGTGCTCTGGCATGCACTGTTAACTTATATAGACAGGTGTGTGCCTTTCCAAATCATGTCCAATCAACTGAATTTACCACAGGTGGACTCCAATCAAGTTGTAGAAACATCTCAAGGATGATCAGTGGAAACAGGATGCACCTGAGCTCAATTTTGAGTGTCATGGCAAAGGCTGTGAATACTTATGTACATGTGATTTTTTTATTTTTAATAAATTTGCAAAGATTTCAAACAAACTTCTTTCACGTTGTCATTATGGGGTATTGTTTGTAGAATTTTGAGGAAAATAATGAATTTAATCCATTTTGGAATAAGGCTGTAACATAACAAAATGTGGAAAAAGTGAAGCGCTGTGAATACTTTCCGGATGCACTGTAGGATGGACTACACTCTTATAATAGAATGCATAGACAATATATTTATACCAACTAAAACCTTAATCATCCAAATAAATGGATACGTGCACTTCTGCAAACAATTTGGGATGGAATTCATAGACACATAATCTTATAGTTCGTCCAAAATCTTTTTAGTTTAAACATTGGCCACCAGCATCTACTCAGTTTACTATGAAGGTAAATCTGTTGCAAACTTCGAAAGCTTGTAGATTTCAATTTGAGAGCTTGTACAATAAATAGTTGTATTCTTAAGTTGAAATTTACACTCACAGCAACAATGTGAATACTTTGAAATAAAAATCTGAAGTTGAATGATGCAATCTGCACTCACAGACAATAATCAAAACCTGTGTTTTGAATTGCAGACAAACAGTCACACGTGTAAAATGATATTCACATAAATATAATGACAGACACAAAATTGTATTCCATATTTACATTTGTACTTTAATTCACTTTTGCAGTACAGCCACAAATCGACAGTTACAACCTCTCAAATCTGCCACTGCAACATCAAATGTCCCGCCTTGAATTTGTGATTTAAATTAAAGTGCACATGACCATGGTAATCTCAGATAATCATGATTAAAGCAAGTCATCGTGGTCAGGCAATTATGCATTTTAATACGCTCTAAATAATATATCTTATTCTTAAGGCTTCAATGTGTACTTTCTAACTGCTTGATTTTAAGGATTGATCAGCATGGATGGGCTTATAAAAGAGTTCAATTAAACTTTTATCTACAACTAAGAAATGAATTACTGTCATGTAAAAGACATTTAAAAATGATGAGTTTTATTATAAATGGATAAACACTGTATGTGAACAGTGTCTCATTTCAAACAGAATGCACACTGTGTACAATATTATCTTTATTTCACAAGTGGGTTTATTATAGTAATTACAATAGCATTACAATTCATCTAAGCAAGTACAGTATGGTGTCTTTAGATTTAACCTTTGCTTGCTAATTTGCAACAATGCAATATTACAGCATTAAAGTAGAAATATAATGGAAACGATTAACCGAAATAATAATAATGAAATAATAAAGGCATGATTTTGAATCTTCTATAGACCATTTCAAGGACTGTTCATTGGTGATGTCAAGTGATGTCATTTTTCCATGAACATTTCCTGCATGTCAACATAGAGACTATTTAGCAGAGACTGGCCACTTTTATAAAAATTATTGGGAGAAATTGGAACACCCAACGGCAGCAAACAGTCAATGGATGTAGAAAGGAAGTCCCGCCTTACAGGTAAAATAGCCAATCACCTTTTAGATACAGAAATCTCCTGTCAATTCCCTCAAGCGCCGAGGCCCAGGGAAGCAAGGCCGCTAGAGTGAAGCTGCCACCCCACGTGCCACGGACCAAAGAGGGGAGCACGTTGAGGCTGCCAGGACTCCACCCACTATCACCTGGACCTTGCTCTGTCTTCACATAGCCCTTTCCACTGCGAGGGCCCCAGATTCCCCTTTGTTTTGAACATTTTAAATAAATGCCTCTCTGTGGCCTGACGCCACACCCACTGTATCCGTCTCTTGCTCACCCCGCAACACAGTGTTTTCAGATTTGACTGCTTATTTGAAATATGTTCTTTTATCGTAATCTTGACCAACCATTATGGAATTTCCCATTCAAGTAGATAGGAGCTGCACCTTCATGATGCTTGTTTACATAGACAAATAGCTGCCCAAACTGGCCAAGAGCGTTCCAAAGATGGCTGCCGAGTGGACTGACATGCCATGAAAAAGAGACTTTGTTGAAAGGATCCGGAAATACGTTTGGACCGTTCTAATGCCTTTGCTTTTGTTAAATTCTTGAAATGGTCTATATAGAGTCAGCAAGCATGATTAATATAGTTACCCATTCATGTGAAAATTAGGATAATTTTTTTGGAAAGAATAACACTCAAGTTGTTGTGTTTTACACTATTAAAAAATATTTCCATCCAAGTACTTAAGCAACAAAATGATACCAGAATTTGTTCAGTTTAAACATTTTAATATTTTCATTGGCCCCGCACCCACCCAACACCGGTAGCCTGCTCTCACGCATCTGGTTTTACAAGTGAGTTTTGCTACAGGTTTATCACAAAAGTTGTTGCAAAAGTCAAGGCGAGAAGATTTGAAGTTGCAGTGGCAGATTTGAGAGGTTGTAGCTGCTGATTTGTGATTGTACTGCAGAAGTGAAAGTACAAAAGTTAATATGTAATAAAAGTTTGTGTCTGTCGTTGTATTTACAGTATATGAATGTAATTTTACACATTTGTGACTATTTGTCTGCAATTCAAAACACAGGTTTTTGATTATTGTCTGTGAGTGCAGATTGTAACATTCAACTTCAGATTTTTATTTTAAGTTCTCAAATTCAAATGTACAAGCTCTCGAGTTTTGCAACAGATTTAACTTCATAGTTTACTTAAACGAGACTTGTATTACAGATAGATTACTAGTATTTGCATTGTACTCACGCTGTTTAGGGGAACTTCCACCACCACCCCCCGCTCCGTCATGCATGAGAACATTTCAACTTTTGCTGCAACGCAGTCTGACATTAGCATCTGTTGAGTTTTAAAGGGAATGCTGTGTTGCAAGTACGTAGAAGAATAAGGCAATGCAATTTGGGAAAGTGTCGCTCCGTCATGCATCCAAAAGTTGAGAACATTTCAGCTTTTGCTGCAACACATACTGACGTAGGCATCCGTTGAACAATGAGACTTTCAGAGAGGCGAGTCAAAATGTGCTTTCGGAAATAAAATATGTCGTGTTCCTGCTTGAATTTAAGCTGACACTGCTCTATCAACACCCTCAAAATTGATCTTACTAGAGATGGGAATCGTTAGGAAATTAATAATTTCACTTCCTCTTGATGATTCCGGTTCCTTAGCGGTTCAATTAATGACTCTTCTAGTACTTATGAGGAGGGAACATTTGAAAATAAGAAATTCTTATCAGAATTACTGCCCTCAGCAGTCTGTTACCAAAAGATACAATTAAATGATCACATTAACAAGTAGTGTTTACATAGACTTTTATATATTTAATTATAGATTCATAGTTATATTATAAAGTTTAATCTTTTTTTTAAAGTTGTTTTATTCATTTTTATAAAATACCACAATTTACAACAAAACTCAAAATGTGTATCTTTAACTACACATTCTCAATTCACCAACCATCCAGAAATGACTTTGAATTCTTGGTTCAATTTAAGTCAGACAAAATTTACTTGTGATTCAGTAAGTTTTGAATTACTGAATTCACTTATTCAGTAGGAAGTGCTGTATGTTTTGTGGAGTAGATTAAAAGAACCGACTCGTAAGTGTCATTTGTTTGGGAATCAAACTACAGTGGTCGCAGCTGTCATTTTGCACAGCTGATTCAATAGAGCTGTTTCAGTGCCACTGAATGGTAGCGTAGGGTACACTGTTAGTAAAGTATTTTAGCACAGTGTTGCAACCGCATTGGCTGATGAATGCACATTCGAGAACTGTCATCGGAACTGAAATGATTGATTTCAATCGGTTTCAGTATTTATTTAGAAATGGAACCTTTTGAATAAGAAACAGTTCTCGGTTCCCAACCCCTAGGTCTTACGCATACTTTTACGTCAAATGCTCTGGCAAAGCTTTCTCTGTTGTGTATGCTTCAGTGTCTTGCAACATTTATGCTATGGATATGTAAGATACCTCAAATCATGCACGTGTAAAACACCCTGGCATCATACACCATGCACATTTTCTTCAGAAAATGTAAAAATGTAGTTATTTTACAATTTTGAACTTCTTCTTTCTGCAATTTGTAAAGTTTTGCAAGAATGTCAGTGGGTGGGCAGCCTTTACATTCCAGAGATTGGCCCATACTTTACTGTTTAGGATATAAAACTATAAATGATAGTTATCGTCTACTGATGAGATGGTCAATGCAGCACTATAAACTGAAGTATTTGGACTGTCTGCTGTATTCAAAGAGAGAAATGCATGCTGCAGTTTCAAAGGACATAATTTATTGATTGTATGCAGTTTGGTCTGGTAGTGTCTGGCAGTGTTTAGAATAACACAAGCAAGGCAGTACATCTCTCCAGAGAGGACACTTGGCTTCTTGAGTTAGTGTTTTGCAAAGCATTTGGAAAGTGCATTTAACTCACTGTTAAAGTGAACAATGAATAGGACAATGACAATAACAATATAACAAGACAAATCATTACATCGAAATGTTCAAAGTTATAATTTGGCCAAATCATGGTTGCTTTTGATTCATTAGCCACAATCATATTACATCCAACACTGCCGCCCATATCCCAAAAAGATTGCCCTCTATGCTCTCTACTTATATATCTGTATATGTTTGAATATCTTTCCAATAAACCTTAAATATACTTGTATTTTACACTTAGAATCAATATGTGTATATTGTACTATAATTTCTTTTTCAAATACTGTACTTCATTCACAATGTGTCATGGCTTTATTGAGTTGCCTCATAAAAGATGCTACACACATACACTTTTTTTTTTATTTTATTTTTTTATTAAACTTTGTAATGTTGTGATTCATCTCAAACCTGGTTAGTTTGGTTCAAAGCCTGCAACACTCGATTAAAGAATTTGTATAAATGCCGATGAGGAATGTAAATGGAAAAAATATGGAGCCAGGGCAGCTTAAAATGTGGACAATCACTTTTGTGCTCTTTTGTCAGTACATCATTCATATACAGTAGGTGCCACATTACAGATTATTAGCAAATATAGTGGTTGATCTGAAGATAGAGTGCCCTCCACAGTGCTTTGGTTTTGTGTAGTGAGAAAACTGTGCTGTGATATGTATTTATAAAACAGATCAGATCTTGGAGGCTAAAAAATGGATTCTGGTAAATAATCATCCTCTTCTAGTCCTTTTACGGCCTCTAAGGTGACAAAACAATACAGTAACAATAGCTGAATGAATGACAGAGGGTCACGGTGAACAACATTATGGTTTTTGGTAAGACTAACACATCTACTGCATCTTATTGTTTCAAAATTCACCACATGTGAATCACAAAATCTCCCTACACCTGACAGGGACAAAAAGGAAGGTGGCATTTACAGGGAAAACACACACACATACACACACAGTCCATAATTAGAAGATATGACAAAGTATCAGTACTTTTACAGCAGCCCATACAAAAGGGTACTTCTGCTGAACACTAGACTAGACTAGACTAGACTAGACTAGAATAGAATAGAATAAAATAGATTAGAAAGACTTTCAACAACAAGCTGCTAATTATGTGTATTAAAACAGTAAAAAGTCACTATCCTTCACCTCTGGTTTCCCAGCCATCGGCTCTCTGTTGTGCAGTCTCCCGCCTCTCTCCTTGGTCTCTCTGCTTTCATCAGCCCCTTTTCCCAGCCCTGCCAGGTGCTCCACTAGTCTTGCCATCCGACCTGGTCCAGATCTCTGATCACCAGTCCTATCATTGCTTGATGTTAAACTAACTGACTTGGTTTGCATTTACCCATTTTTGGGCCTTTCTCATTTGTTAATCAGACCTTGACAGGGTTTTCATCAGTGGGTCCGTGGCAGGACAGTAGGGGGTCCACCCAAAATTGTTTTCAAACTATTTTTTGTGAAAAACAAAAATATGCCTCAAACAAATATACAGTATTTATTACATATAACCAAAGCAAGAGTTATTAAGCTAAAGTTCAGCTTAATATTATATTGTCCCTCCCACATTAAAATGTATTAGGGATAAAATATTTACAAAGTGTGCAAATGCATTGCAATGGTATTATGCACATGTTCCTCCTTGCTGCAAAAAAAAAAAAAAAAAAAAAAAAAGAAATTGTTGAAACCAAGTTGCCAAAATGATTCATTCTCTACTTTATCCTCCACATTGTGATGTCACACTGCATCTTTTCTAGACATTTGCATCTGACTGACTCCACAACACATGAAAGCCTACTTTACCTTATTACTTCTGTAGCCCCGCCCAATAGCGGTGAGCAGTGAGAGGAGAGAGCAGGTCAGTCAAGGCAGAGAGCAAATCAGAACAGTGGTCATTTACTGTCAAGTCTTAAAGGAGAAGCAGCACCAAAACAGAAAGTTTCTGACAGAGGGTGAGAACAGCCTAGTTTCTACTTTTTGCACTGTTTTTTTATCAACAAAGTGAAAATGCGGAATTTTGTTTTTTCAATTTTGCCGTCTTCTGCCTGTTTCCATTCAAATGGCCTTTTATCGATAAAAATGATGTGTGTGATGACGTCATGCCTAAATAAAACACTGTCGCCTAAGTTTTGATTTATCGCAAAAGAAATCTGCCCTTAAGCCATTTCCATACAGAAATGTGTGTTTATCGCTAATTGTGTACCTTCGCCTACCAGATGTCCCTAATATTTTTCTTCTGAAGTTTTGGTAAAATGGGGGGAGTATTGAGACAATTCATTGAAATTAGCCAGCTTACTGTCATTTTAATTTCACAAATAAATGTAATCAGAAGATGAGGAATTGCAATCAAAAGGGAGCTGTTGCCCTTCTGATAGGACTGTAATATTGGTCCTGCATGTTGCACCTATCGCAGGTTGCCACCAGTTCCGACCCGAAAGCGAATTGTCACGGCCCTGTTCAAGCTGGCAACCAGCACAAGTAGTGGGGGAAACTTTCGGTCTTAGTATAAGGAACATCCACTGATGTGTATATGCTGTGTGCACAGCCATTGAAGAAAAATTGATGCAGTGTAATATCAGGGTTTATATATGATACATTCCTGATATTTAATAGGCTATTTTGAACAATCATCTAATCTAAAGCATCACCATCACAACTGCGTTATGTCCTGCATATTTGTCCAGCAACTTTTAACAACCAACTGAACTTGATTGTCATCTAAAATGAATTTTAGCGTCATAATGCAATTTACATATTCTGAAGAAGCTCAGCAAATGCGATCCGAGGTAAAGAGGGTTAGATTTAAAATATTTGAAAGATTTAAAATAAATTATTATTTTTTTTTTTTTCAGATGTTAATTAATTATTTTATTTAATGCTTTATTCATTTGGTAGGCTAATTTATTTAATTTAATACAGGGAATTTTGCCGGCATTTTTTAAAAAGTAAGCTAAACAATAATTTAATAGAATTGGGTTATATGTTAGTGTTCCAAAAAAGCACACTGATGCCTTTCTCCTAGTATTGTGTATTTATTTTTAATTTAAAACATCTTTGTGCACAGAAATAATATGTTTTTTTGTATTGTGGGCTAATTCCATGACTGCCATCTATTATTTTGAATGGTGTGGAAAAGCAACTTTAAGAAATAAACGGATGGCTACCACGATTAAATTAATCACAAACAGTGGCCATTAATTTGTTCTCTGTGCACCTGTCGATGCGCATGATACAAGATATTTGTGTTGGCACTCCTAGAAGTGTCATGTTTGCAGATCGGATCTATATGCCCTTAAGATCAATCCATAATCACATACAATAAATTAGCTTTCAAGGATGTATACCGTCATCATGATTAACACAGGCTAACGATTGGGGTAAATTCTGTCGTTTTGGGGTAAATTGCGTTAATGCCAATTTTCTCGACAAAAAGTGTTTCCAAACCAGTTTTTCACGACATTTGAAGTATCGACATAGTGTTTATGTGCTAGAGTTAAACGGAAAAATATTATGTCGACACTTGTGAAATTTTAGCGATAATTTGTGTTTCCATCAGCTTTATTTTGATGTGCTAAAACTTTTTTTTGCAAAAAATCCTTGGATGGAAACGTAGTTAATGAGAGTGGGAAATAATCATGTTTACAAATATATGATTTGTTTTTTTACAAAAAACTTTACTAAAATTATAAGTGGACCTTAAGGAACATATTAAAATAATGAAAAGGCATGTCATGACCCCTTAAAGGTTTAGGGCTTGAAGGAAGGTTTTGTTCATTTTAAATTAGTTGGAGAATTAACAAATTTAACAATCTTCAATTTAATCTCAAGTCTGTCTTGGAGAAACACATCAGATATTATAAAGATCTCATGTGTGATTTTTCTTACCAATGAGTACATCTATAGTGGCTTGTTTCTGGGTTGCTTAAAACTCAAGGACCCCGGCAGTCAGAAGCCCCGGGCTCTAGTCCCTCTGGTCCATAATCCTTCACTGGCTAGTGTCCAATCAACAGCCCCTTCCAGGACCTCGATCAAACCAGATGGTGAAACATTGCCTTCACTTTCCGATGCTGATTACAGTTCCCTTCTTTAAAAGATAAAATAAATAAATAAATAAATAATAAGACTGCATATTAATTTTGGATGGCCTCTTTGGATATGTCCACTTCATTTATTAATTATTTTCACTTCATCTCTCCTAATATCAGCAAAAAGTATTTCCAACGATTTTCCCCAGCATCCTCCTTGGCAGCAGATGTTGTATTTTTTATTTGTAATGGCAGTCTGCCAGCGTATACATTAATGCATATACAAATCAAACAGTTGTCAGAAAAAATCCCCATCAACAGCTGATGGGTTCCATGTTTTTGAACTAATGTAGGCAGAGTATGTTTAGGACATGACCCATAGATGCTATATAGTTTTGCATGATAGAAGTCTCCTGCGAATGTAGAGAAACCGCCAATTTCATCAGGAATCTGATTATTTAAACTGCGGCTGTGTCCAAACTTTCGCAGCCCAGTCAGTCAATGACTTAACAGACAGTGTTTGGTGTATGAAGGTTTTGTTGAATAATCATCCATTATTAGGGGAAATTGTATTATTATTATTAATAATAATAATAATAATAATAATAATAATAGTAATAATAAAACAATTAAAATTAACTTTTTTTGACATCAGGCCTAAATTCTTCTGTTATTTTCTGCAAATCTTTTGCAAACCTGCAAAAAACAAAAACATGGCAATTGTAAAAAATGGCTTTATGTACATACATTATATATATATATATACACACACACACACACACACACAGGTATAACTAACCCTATAACTAAAGTTAATAAAAAGTGATACTGCTTTGCAGGAGCAATATTAATGGATTACTTCACCCAACTCTATATATATAATAAATAAATATGTCATCATATACTCACCCATATGTTCTTTTTTTCTTTTTCTTTTTTTTACATGAAACACAAAAGGAGATGGATCCTATATAAATAAATAAATAAATCTTTAAACATCGCCCAAATGTTACATTGTGGCTGTGGAACATGAAAATGCACAATTTTCTTTAAATGTGCAGAACGTTATTTAAAGGTTAGCGTAACGTTCCAGAAAATGTGAAAGTGTCCTTTGTTTGGGCCCTTACTTTGCCTTCACTTAACTTAACTACAAACTATAGCAGTCAATCGATTACATTTTTTTAATCTAACGAATTACATGACATGCAGATTACAGTTTTTTTTCCATTGGTTTGGTGCAATTTTCACAAGCAAGTGGTACATTTTCAAAACTCTTAGTACTAATCTCACAACAGATCATCACAAATACATTTTTTTCAAACATTTCAGCATATTTTCAATTGTGTTAGTACAAAACACAAAATCACAAAGTATCCTTTTCACTACACATAATATGTGTTCCCTATCTGTCACTCACTCGACGTTGGTGTCGATGTAGTGACACTAGGGGTCACTCTTGGGAGCCCGAGACACCTCTGGTCTTTGATAAAAGGCCAATGAAAATTGGCGAGTGGTATTTGCATGCCACTCCCCAGAACATACGGGTATAAAAGGAGCTGGTATGCAACCACTCATTCAGATTTTCTCTTCGGAGCCGAACGGTCATGCTCACTGAGCTGAATACTACTGTTCATTCACCTCTGCTAGATCTGACGGAGCATTTCAGCGGCTTCTCCCTCCTCTGCACTGGTGCACTGCAGAGAATGCCCCTGGGCGCTTCGGCAGAAAAACTAGAGAGTATATTTTCTGAAAGAGCATTTTTCCCCTCTAAAAGAGTATATATTTCTCTAAAAGAGCGCACACACGGAACGTCTTTTTAAAGACGCGTCTTTTTAAAGATGCTTTTCCGATTGTGTGTTATTCCTGGTTGTGCTCGTTATCTCTCGCCTTCTAACGGTCACGATCACTGTCTTTCGTGTCTGGGCACTGCTCACGCGGAGACAGCGTTCGTGGATGGTCATGTTCTCATTGCGAGAATATGTCCATGGCAACGTTGCGGTCGTGGCTCGCCTTCGTAAGAAAGCCACCCCAGAGGCTCCCGCCTCGGTCCTTTTACCCACGGGTTTGAGGCCAGCGCGGCTAGCACTGGGGGCGATTTGGGGACCCCAATGGGACCGCCTCCACCGGGTATCCCCCCGCGGACCTCCCATTCCCCAGCACGCTCGACTGCTCCGATCGGGCTTCCGGGTGAGTCCGCCGGCTTGTCTCACGGCGAGTTCGACCTCTTATTCGGAGCCCGCGAAAGTGATGAGCTCTCGAGCGCAGCATCGGAGAGCGGGCTCGTCCAGTCGGAAGCCTCAGCTGGGCTCCTCCCTTCGGGGTTGATCGCCCAGTCACAGGCTGAAGCGGAGATGACGACATGCTTTCCTGGGCAGCCGCGAGCGTCGGTTAGAGTGGATTTCACCGCTCTTCCCTGAACCCTCGCGGCTCGGTGATTGGTTCCTGGGCTCGCGGCGCCGCTCAAAGCCACGCCCCGCCCCGTTCCTTTCTTCCCGGAAGTGCATGAAGAGCTGACAAGGTCGCGGGAGGCACTTTTTACTGCCCGGTCCCGATCTTTTCAGCTTCTCCGCTCTCACTACCCTCGATGGTGGGGCGGCCAAGGGTTATTCGGCAATCCCCCGGTGGATAAAGGCGCTCGCGGTGCACCTATGCCTGCAGAGCGCCACCACCTGGCGCGGGTGCCCACAGCCCCCGTCCAAGGCCTGTAGGTTTACGTCGTCTCTGACGGCCAAGGCCTACGGTGCCGCTGGACAAGCCGCCTAAACCCTGCACGCCATGGCTCTCCTGCAAGTCCGCCAAGGCACTAAAGGAACTGCACGAGGGTAGTTCCGCCCCGGGATTGATGCAGGAACTGCGCTCGGCGACCGACCTCGCTCTCCGAGCGACGGAGGTCACGGCGTGGTCTCTCGGAAGGACGATGGCCACACTAGTGGTCCAGGAGCGCCACCTTTGGCTCAACCTGGTCGAGATGGGTGAGGCCGACAAGACACGATTCCTTGCTGCCCCCATTTCCCAGGCGGGCCTATTCGGCGACACCGTCGAGGACTTTGCCCAGCAGTTCTCGATGATAGAGCAGTAGAGGGATGCTAGCCGGCTTATCCTGCCCCGGCGCGGCTCAAGATCCCGCACCCCATCTACTCATCGCCAGGGGCGTCCCCCTGCGGTGACTGCACCGGCTCCGCCGCAGCCCGCCCCTTCGGCCTGGCCCCAGCGTGGAGCCCACCGCAGGAAGCAGACGCCACCCGTCTCGCGGCCACCCAGAACCCGTGAAAGGCTTCAAAGTGCCCTTGAGATGGGTGACCCAGGGACAACGAAACCCGCTGCTCTGGAGCTGGTAAGCAGATCTTCATCTTTTTGTTACCTTTTGCATTTAATTGCGCTGCATGCCCAAGTGGCTGCAGTACTCAAGAGCTCAGCAAGAGTGGTTTCCTTGTTCCCTGGGTCACGTATCCGGTGTGTACGGCTGGCATCACGACCACCATCCACCACTCCATTTGGCAGGTTGGCGCTCCAGCGGCGGTCTCCCACCCTGAGCGCCCAGCTGTGGCACAAATCTGCCCCCGATGTGACAGTCTCCACGGGTCACGAGGACAGGCCTCTTCCTCCCCCGTCCCAGGATGTTCCGGGGGTGGTCACAAGGAGCCAGGTAAGTGCTTCGATGTCCTCGGACTCAGCACGGCCACGACGTGGTGTGGCACCTCGAGCTCCGCCCCGCCGCGAGGCCCCACCTGCCGGTACATCCGATGACGTTGTCCCTTTGGTCCCCCTTGCGCGGAACTTGGACGCATGGCTTGCGCCTTCCAGTCCGTCACGAGGGCTGGTCCGGACCGTCCGACTCAGCTGCGCGATTCATTTCACCGGGCATCCGCCCAGGTCCAGCGGTGTCCACTTCACCTTGGTGAAAGACGAAAACGCTGCTACCTTGCGCGGAGATTGCTACCGTCCTACGGAAGGACGCGATAGAACCTGTCCCTCCAGCCGAGATGAAGAAAGGGTTTTACAGCCCCTACTTCATTGTACCGAAAAAAGGTGGTGGGTCGCGGCCAATCTTGGACCTGCGAGAACTGAACCCGTCTTTACACAGACTCCCGTTCAAGATGCTGATACAAAGAGTCAGTCTGTCACCGTCTTTTCAGCCCTTGGACCGACCTCTCGTTTCTACGAGCAGGTGTTCCCCTAGAACTGGTCTCCAGGCACGTCGTGGTCACGACAGACGCCTCCAAAATGGGCTGGTGCGCTGTTGGCAACGGGCACGCAGCCGCCGGCCTCTGGACGGGTCCGCGGCTGCGTTGGCACATCAACTGCCTCGAGTTACTGGCAATTCTGCTCGCCCTGCGGAGGTTCCGGCCATTGATCCAGGGCAAGCACGTGCTAGTTCGGACAGACAGCATGGCAGCGGTAGCATATGTCAACCGCCAAGGCGGTCTGCGCTCCCGCTGTATGTCACAACTCGCCCGCCGTCTCCTCCAATGGAGTCAGCAGCATCAAGTCGCTGCAAGCCACTCACATCCCAGGCAACTTCAACACTTCGGCGGACACGCTGTCACAACAGGTTACCCTCAAGGGAGAGTGGAGACTCCACCCTCAGGTGGTCCAGCTGATTTGGAGTCGATTCGGTCAGGCACAAGTGGACCTGTTCACCTGCGGTGGTAGACATGATCACTCAGGCTAGGGCCCCCTCTACGAGGTGCCTGTATGCCTTGAAGTGGCGTCTGTTCGCTAAGTGGTGTTCTTCTCGACACGAAGACCCCCAGAGATGCGCAGTCGGATCAATGCTTTCCTTCCTGCAGGAGAGGTTGGAAGGGAGGTGTCCCCTTCCACCTTGAAGGTGTACATTGCCGCCATAGCAGCACACCACGACGCAGTTGACGGTAAGTCCTTAGGGAAGCACGACCTGATCATCAGGTTCCTAAGAGGTGCTAGGAGGCTGAATCCCTCCAGGCCGTGCCTCGTTCCCTCATCGGACCTCTGTAGTTTTTCAGGGTCTACAGAGAGCCCCCTTTGAGCTTTGCAGTCAGCCGAGCTTAAGGCACTCTCCTTGAAGACTGCCCTCCTGACTGCGCTCACTTCCATCAAGAGGGTAGGTGACCTGCAAGCGTTCTCTGTCAGTGAAACATGCCTGGAGTTCGGTCCGGGCTATTCTCACGTGATCCTGAGACCCCGACCGGGCTGTGTGCCCAAGGTTCCCACCACCCCTTTTAGGGACCAGGTGGTGAACCTGCAAGCGCTGCCCCAGGAGGAGGCAGACCCAGCCCTGTTGTTCCTGTGTCCGGTGCACGCTTTACGCATCTATCTGGATTGCACGCAGAGCTTTAGAATCTCTGAGCAGCTCTTTGTCTGCTTTGGTGCACAGCGGAAAGGAAGCGCTGTCTCCAAGCAGAGGATCGCCCACTGGCTCATTGACGCCATAACTATGGCATATCTCGCCCAAAACATGCCGCCCCCAGTAGGGCTACGAGCCCATTCTACCCGTGGTGTAGCGGCTTCTTGGGCCCTGGCCAGAGGTGCCTCTCTAACAGACATTGCAGAGCAGCAGGCTGGGCAACACCCAACACCTGTGCAAGGTTCTACAACCTCCGGGTGGAACCGGTTTCGTCCCAGGTAGTGGCACGCAACACAAGCGGATAAGCCCGGGATAGCCAGCTGGGTGTATCGCTTGCACATAGCGCCTTCCACCTCCTTTTGAGCTGAAGACGTGCGCTGTTAATTCCCAGTAGTGTTCACAAAAGTTGTTCCCTGGTTGACTTCCTCCGAGCCCTGTGGCAGTCGAGTTTTCGGAGAGACTCGCTGCCGGCCCAGTACACACGCTAACTAAGAGCCCGGTTCTGGGGTAGGTGCTCCGCATGTGGCGGTTCCCTGTAAGGCTAACCCCATGCAATCTATATCTTCCGCTAATTCATTTCCCTGCTGGCAAACTGCGTCTTCCTTGGGCAGAGCCCCTCTGCCTCAGTCTCCATGTTGTAGTAACTCCTCCCCCACTGGGCAGGATCTACCTTGAAGGCTCTCCACATGGTTGGAAAGACCATGTGATGTATTCTTCCACTTAAATATCCCCCCCTCTCTTGAGGCGAGGTGTGGTCTCCGCGGTGTCCTCCCCTTGGGAGGGACACCCCCCGACTAGACCTGGCGGCCCAGTCGGATAATCCCCCTTCATTTTTAGGGAGTGGAAAAAGAGAAGGGGAAAGAGGCCACGACTGGGTTAAGCCTGTCTCTATCTCTGGGTAGTCGACTTGTCCCCAAAAAGGGCCGTTCGACACTCATAACTGTGTTGGGGAGGTTACGTGTCGACCTGGTGTGCTGGCTATGAGGCACACAGCAAGTCTGCCCACCACACACCGCCAGTTCACGTAACACAGTTCAGCCTTGTGGCGTTTTGTATAGGGACCCCTAGTGTCACTACATCGATACCAACGTCGAGTGAGTGACAGATAGGGAACGTCATGGTTACTGGTGTAACCTTCGTTCCCTGATGGAGGGAACGAGACGTTGGTCCCTCCTGCCACAACGCTGAACTACCCGCTGAAATGGCCGGACCTTATATCGGCTCCTCAGCGTAAAACCTGAATGAGTGGTTGCATACCAGCTCCTTTTATACCCGTATGTTTGGGGGAGTGGCATGCAAATACCACTCGCCAATTTTCATTGGCCTTTTATCAAAGACCAGAGGTGTCTCAGGCTCCCAAGAGTGACCCCTAGTGTCACTACATCGACACCAACGTCTCGTTCCCTCCATCAGGGAACGGAGGTTACACCAGTAACCATGATGTTTCATCTATATCAACTATTCATTAACAGTAACTGCCTTTCATAATCTTGTCAATATCAAACTTTTGATTTGCATCTCTTATCATTCAGTTTAATACATTTGTCCATCATTTAATTCAACTGATCTTAATGTTTAATCAATTAATCTTTTATTATGTCCATAGATTTTCAACTGGTCTGATTGTTGTCTGATAATTTTTAAGTTACAAATTGCTGTAAGAGCTTTCAGTCAGGAAAGACCAATTATAATAATCCCAAATATTACTAATTACTTTCACCCAATGATCACAATTAGATACCATATAAATAGAACTGTTTGTGAGAATTTGCAGTGTTCAAACATGGAGCAGGATAGACTAGTAGAGAGAGGAAACCTGCATCAAAGAGGTGGTGGTGTTCCTCAACAAAGAGGTGGC
The DNA here is from genome assembly GCF_019703515.2 of Myxocyprinus asiaticus. Classification (NCBI taxonomy): domain Eukaryota; kingdom Metazoa; phylum Chordata; class Actinopteri; order Cypriniformes; family Catostomidae; genus Myxocyprinus; species Myxocyprinus asiaticus. The sequence continues at coordinate 7,541,514 of NC_059393.1, forward strand.
CATGGGCCTAGACAAAGTGGTGGTGGTGCTCCTCAACAAAGAGGTGATCTTCAGAGAAATGTAGGCAGAAGACAGCGTACTGTCATCCCAAATGAAGTCCGGGCCATCATTGTTGACCATATGGTTAAAAGAGGCCTTACCATGGCAGAAGCTGCCAGGTTAGTTCAGCCTAACTTACAAAGTCAGCTCTATCATCAGAACTTTTCGCCAAGAAAACTGGTAAGTCTGCTATAGTAACTATTCCCTATACGTTTACAATATAGTACTGTAAATGGCATTACTGTATAGAAGAACAACATGTAATTGTCACAGTTTTTTGTCATTTATAGTAGTAAAATATTGACAGCATACTGTTTTACTCACAGAATTAACAGGAGACAACCTGGTGGTGGTCGCCCATGTGTTCTGACTGACCAGCAGGAGTTGGCTGTGGTGGAAATGGTCAGGGCAAGGAATGACATCAGCTGTCTGAAATCAAGCAGGCTATCGAGGAGCGCAATGACACCTTTTCCAATGTGGCAACAATTAGCCTTCCAACTATTGCCCGCCTTTTGAAGAAGCACCAGGTTTCTATGAAACAAATTTACCTGGTGCCTTTTGAGAGAAACAATGCCCGGGTGAAACAACTGTATTCAGAATATGTTCAGGTACAACACAAAATCGGTGTACTGAATGTTCAGCTTTTACTGTATGTGATAGACATACAATTTACAATAATGTACTACAGACTAACAATGTCAACTATTATTTGTAAAAGAGCTAAACAAATTATTATTTTAGAGGGTGATGGAGCTGGATGCTGCTGTGAATCATCACAAGTATATTTTTGTTGATGAAGCGGGTTTCAATCTGGCAACCAGACGCCGTGGATGTAACCTTATTGGCCAAAGGGCAACCATCCAAGTGCCCGGACAACGTAGGGGAAACATCTCAATGTGTGCGGCTATATCTGAAGATGGTGTGGTAGGCCATAGACCAGTTCTTGGATCATACAACACTGAACACCTGATAGCTTTTCTAAATGAGCTTGAGCAGGCCTGTCAGGGTGAAGATGTCATCTATGTTATTGTGTGGGACAATGTCAGTTTCCACCATGCAGAGCTGGTACGGGAATGGTTTCAGGCACATCCTCGGTTCATGACCCTCTACCTGCCCCCATACTCCCCTTTCCTCAACCCAATTGAGGAATTCTTCTCTACATGGAGGTGGAAGGTGTATGAACGCCATCCCCATGAGCGAGCATGTCACCCTTCTTCAAGCCATAGATGAAGCTTACAATGATATAACTGCAGAGCAATGTCAAGCCTATATTCGTCATGCCAGAAGGTTTTTCCCATGGTGTCTGAACAATGAGGACATTCACTGTGATGTTGTTGAAAATGTATGGCCAAATGTCGAAGACCGGCTTGATGTTAATTAATATTTTGTGTATTTCAGATCTCCATTTACATTTTTTTCCCCCCACAATGCAACCACAGTATTGTTGTAAAAACTGTAAACTACTTTTGATGTGTTCTTTGATCATGTTGTATAAACATGTTTTTTTTTTGTTTTTTGTTTTTTTATATGGCTTTTGTCAGTTTGTTTGAACGTACGTGTAACATCCATTGTGATGGCTGTGTATACAGTTTTACAGTAAAGTAACATTCATTCAGCACCGAGGGTGATTTGAAACCTGTACCTTATATTGTTTGCTACTGAATGAACTGAATGTTAAAGTACTAAGTTGAAAGAAGATCTTACTGTTGCGTTTTGGTGACTAAACCAAATGTTCTCATTACATATCACGATGATCTTGTGTTTTGAAACAATGATTAAGTGGAATGAAAATATGTGCAACTAGAATGAAAATTTGAGATCAGGTTTTGAAAGAATGACTATTGGTGTTACAAGTGTGATCAGTTTAAAGTTTTGTACTAAGAGTTTTGAAAATGTACCACTTGCTTGTGAAAATTGCACCAAACAAATAAAAAAAAATCTGTAATTATTGGAATTATATTCATGTTGTTTTGCCAGAGGGGAACTGGCACCCACAGTGAGCCTGGTTTCTCCCAAGGTTATTTTTCTAAAGAAAAATTGACTAGCACTAAACCTGCACTAACCAGCATAAACCAGCCTAGACCAGCATAGGAATTGCTTGCTGGTTAAGCATGTCCTTTCAGCAAGATATACTGTTTTTTAATCTTTTTTTCCATTTTGTTATTTTTATTTGTTTAGACACAGACAGACACTTATTTTCAGGGCTATCTGTGTTTCTGAACACACAAAGAAACCATAAAACTAGAAGTGATGAAGAAACACATGTCAGGGCTATGTTTCTCACTGCTTGAGTGTAGGTGTATCATAAAACTGGTGATAAAATGTCACGTGGGCATGTTGCAATTTCAAGAAATTCACAACGAGAAAAGGATGAACAGTTTCTTTTGGGTGGTTGTGGGAGAAGCAGGGCCGATTACCGTCTCACGGTAGTAATTATAGTAACTCTGTTTATGGTATGTCCAGATGGATGCTTCTGCAATGTTTCTGAAGTTTAACTTTTCAGTTAATATCTGTTGAGGTCCACAGCGACTGCTTGAGAGACTGCCAAATTTGGAAGCTTATTTTTTCCACTAGGATTTAAATTGTTCCTGTACACCGGTTCTGGGTTAAAATTCTATTTGAAAGGTGCAGACAACATCATTTTCAAATTCACTTCACCCAGGTGTGAAGTGCTCTCCCTTGTTACCAGTCCCTTTTTGAAGGTGCAGGTGTTACACAAAGGATTGACCACATGTAATAATTGTATTTCTTCTGCTTGAAGCGACTCCCCTTATTCACTAAAATGGGTTTAATCCAGTGAAAAGCCAGACAGTCTGCGAGTTGTTTCACTAAATGGGTGCTGTAGACTGAGGAATAACAGGTGCACAAATATCTTGAGGTCTTTCAAATACGGTCAAGCAAGAAGAGGATATTGTTTTTTAGACAAAATGCTTGAACTTTCCTTAATGGATGCTGAACACGTGCCAGAAATGTAAGGTTTCTCTGGCCTCCTTTACACCTGTCATTGTTCTGATTTCAACTGAACATTGCTAAATACAGATGGAAATGATGTACAATACACCTTGGAAATGTGTTCCATTCACACAAAATGCATTCAGCAGTGGTTAGGGTTGCGTTTGGCCACTTTGCATTTCTACAGTAGTAATGCACCGGTCAAGTCCTCCTAGGAAGTTCCTTCCTAAAATTTGAAATTGTAATTATGATGTAATGCACTTTCAAATGATTCAAATGATTTTTGTCAGAACAGATGCATTTATTTTTTCTCTTTTTCACTCAGCGTCAAAGACAAATGAAGAGCAAAGGGTGTACGTTAGTTGTGTAATTTATTCTAGTGCTGTCACAGAAAATGGCAATGTAGTTTTGTGTTCCTTACAATAGTTTGCATTCTTTTGCAATAGTTTTGGGTTCCCTTGCAACAGTTTGTGTTGCTCGCAATAGTTTCGGTTTCCCTTGCAATAGTTTGTGTTCCCTCGCAATAGTTTGTGTTCCCTTGCAATAGTTTGTTCCCTTGCAATAGTTTTGTGTTCCCTCACAATAAGTTTTGCGTTCCCTTGCAATAGTATTGCATTCCCTCACAACAGTTTGTTTTGCTTGCAATAGTTTTGGGTTCCCTTGCAATAGTTTGTTTACCTTCGCAATACTTTTGTGTTACCTGGAAAATAGTTTTGTGTTCCCTTGCAATAGTTTGTGTTCCTTCACAATTGTTTGTGTTGCTCGCAACAGTTTCAGGTTACCTTGCAATAGTTTGTGTTCCCTCGCATTGTTTTGTTATCCTTCACAATAGTTTTGTGTTCCCTCTCAATAAGTTTTGTGTTCTCTTGCGACAGTTTTGCGTTCCCTCGCAATAGTTTGCGTTCCCTCACAATAGTTTGCGTTCCCTTGCAATAGTTTTGGGTTCCCTCACAAAAAAAGTTTTGCGTTCCCTCGCAATAGTTTTGCGTTTCCTCGCAATAGTTTTGTGTTCCCTCGCAATAGTTTTGGGTTCCCTCACAAAAAAAGTTTTGCGTTCTCTCACAATAAGTTTTCCGTTCCCTCGCAATAGTTTGCATTTCCTCGCAATAGTTTGCATTCCCTCACAATAGTTTTGGGTTCTCTTGCAAAAAAGTTTTGTGTTCTTTCACAATAAGTTTTCTGTTCCCTCACAATACTTTTGTGTTCCCTGGCAATAAGTTTTGTGTTCCCTTGCAATAGTTTGTGTTCCCTCACAATAATTTGCGTTTCTCACAATAATTTTGCGTTCCCTTGCAATGGTTTTGCATTCCCTCGCAATAGTTTGCGTTTCCTTGCAATAAGTTTTGCATTCCCTCACAATAGTTTTGTGTTCCATCGGAATAGTTTGTGTTCTTCCCAATAGTTTGTCTTCCCTCACAACAGTTTGTGTTGCTCACAATAGTTTCGGGTTTCCATGTAATACTTTGTGTTCCCTTGCAATAGTTTGTGTTCCCTAGCAGTAATCTGTGTTCCCATGCAATATTTTTGCGTTCCCTCACAATAAGTTTTGCATTCCCTCACAGTAGTTTGTGTTCTTCACAATAGTTTGCATTCCCCTGCAATAGTTGGTGTTCTTCGCAATAGTTTGTGTTCCCTCATAATACATTTTGCTTTCTCTCACAACAGTTTGTGTTGCTTGCAATAGTTTTGGGTTCGCTTGCAATAGTTTGTGTTCTTAGCAATAGTTGTATTGTTATTTAATTATTTAATTATTTATTTGTATACACAATTTACAATCATATTTAATAAAACTACACAATGATATCTCTAAAACTTTATAGATATTAGTTTCATTTTCTGTCAATGCATGATTTTCTGTAAAGCTGCTTTGAAACAAATGTGTGTAATAAAAATGACTTGACCTGACTTGACTTTTGAGTTCCCTTGCAATAAGTATTGCATTGCCTTGCAATTGTTTTGCTTTGCCTCACAATAGCTTAATCTATTCCTCAAAAACATTAATAATGGTTTTACTGCAATAACCATAGTTGCACTCAGTAACTACAGCTGACCTATGATATTTGTAATACAAACATAACCATAGAATTTTACCATGGTTTTACTACATTAACCATATTTTAAAAATGGAATTTGTCGTAAAATCAGAGTAATAATAAAGGAACACCATATGGTAAACTTTTTTTTTTAAAGTAGTGTTGGCCATGTAGTGTGATCACTGTGCACTTGGCACAACTGAACATGTTAAGTAACATACAGGGCATTTGTGTGAGCATGCAAAGTGCAGCGCTACGTACAACCACAGAGCACTAAGTCTTATCCAATTTTTTGTGAGAGCACTAATTCTAAGTGTAATTTTAATGCCAGCACAAAGCGCAAGTGGGCGTGGGTGAGGATGTTTGCGCTATCTATGGGTGTATACGCACAAACTATGGGTGTATTGTATATTAATGAAGTGGAGTAAAGCACAATTTGCTTTTTTTTCCTGAGAAATAGGCCATTGGCTAAGACATTTCAAAACCAGGCCTGGTTTCAGCATAAAGTCTAAATTCAGTTCCTGTATTTGCAGTTTGGAGATTCCACCGGGAGAATCTCATCTAAAGAATCTAAAGGTCATGTGAAAACTATTAAAAAAAAATATTGTGGAACATCAAATTATGTCTCTGACAGTCGTTGTTTTATGAAATAAAAATGTATTAGATTTGTGTTAAAATATCTATATGCCATGGTTTATTTTCAATTATTGTTATTATGTTAATATTTACAATTGTAATTATGATCTAATTTGTATTCGTATTTTTCAACCTGTTGTCGTAGAGTGATTTTTAAGTCACTGCAAAAGGGGCTGATGGAAGGAGTTGGAGAGGGTAAAATGTTTAGATTTGGTATGATTTGTTTGACCACTTTGTTATTTTGATTATATTTATGTTTTGTATGAAGTGCAATTTGAATTTAGAAATATTTTTGGTTGAATTTTTTTGTGTTTTAATAAATTATTTAAATTTTTCAAAATCCAAATCGACCGGTAGGAGTGAAGCTCATACCATCACTGTTAATACTAGCCATGATTTGTGCATCAGTAGATGAAAAAAAAATAATAATACTTACATTTTCTACATTATAACTGAGCATACATCCTAATTTTGACGAGAACCACATTTTCATGCTCCAAAAAGGAGCATGTCACTCTCATAGGAATATGCCAGACATTTATTAAAGATGCAGATAACTCACAAAAGAACATGTAAGTCCATTTTTCTATTCTTCTAATTCATTACATACAGTCCATTTACACACCAACTTCTTATGAATGTGCTGTCTTTTGTTTGCTTGACAGGGAATGGACTATAAAAGATGCAGATGGTGCAACGACCGGAAGAACCTCAGAATTAAATTGCACTTGACCCAGCCTCTTAGTTCTTTGCGCACGTGATTTCGCCAAACACATGTGCCCCTAGACTTGGCGTATGCTTACACGAAAATATGAATACTTTATGGCCATGCCCATTGACTTTGCATATATGGCTTTTGGCATAGCGCTATGCTTAGCACTAGCACTCTTAAAATAGGATCCATGTAATGCCAAACTCACACCACTCCACTTCGTAAATGAAAGTCTGTTGCTCTAGATGAGTACTACGGAAGGTACACATAAATAGCTTTCTCTGTTAGGGTAGAACGGCCACATGGATAGCATAATTCCCAGCTTTCCTGCTCTAGATGACCTGGCCCCCTGCCATAAATGGCATAATTAAAGTGAGCTCAGGTAGCAGCCACTGTAGACACCATAGACCCTACCATCCTACAAACCTGCAGTGAACTAATGGCTTTGACAGCTGGCTTAATGGGAGATTCACAATATTCATGATGTACCATCCAGAACTATGGAATCATTTTTCAGTACCCTCCTCTGTCATACTAGCATAATACCGAAAAACAGGGTCTCAATCTAAATTTAATGAAACTGTAAAAATGCAAAAAAGGTTTATGTGAGGGTTAGGTTTAGGGGTTAGAAAATATTATAAGCTTAATATAAAACAATGGAAGTCATTGGAAGTGCCCACAAAGAAGAAAAAGACAAATGTGTGTGTGTGTTTTGAGCAACAAGCCTTGACACTGTAATTTTTTCAACTCTGGATGACTTCATCACATCAAATTGTACCTTGTTAAGCTATATATAACTTGTGGATCCAAAGGGAAGGTATGCAACTGTTATGTATCACATCCTTTTTATTTGCCATATATAACTCAACTCGTGTCAACTCAACCAGTAGTCCCTGCCTCAAAATTTTGTTGTTGATCTTTTTAAATTGTATGTTTTTCTGGTGAAAGAAATATGTAAATTATATAAAAAATATGCACTTTTAGAGCAAAAAAGGAAAATAATGAGCTAATCATTACAAATTCAGTAGAGTTTCAGCATCTTTGGTGTTTGGACCCCTAATGATGCATTGCAGAGTTTTGCAGATATACATTTCTGAAATCCAAAAACTAGATATAGGCGTTTAAATGACTGAAGAACCAAATGTATCACTTATTCTTAATAAAAGTGTATATTTGCAGTCTCCAAAATTTACGTTTTGACATTAGTGTTTCCATGTGAATAAATAAAGGTACATTTCTAGTTTCAACATTATTCGTACTTCTGACCTGTGTTTTGTTGGAAAAGAAAAGCTTAATTCCATGTAACCCACATTTGATTTTCAACCATTGCATTAAAAATGGGTACAATTGAACAATTTACACATAGAACCACACTGAAAGCCCGATATTTCTAGGACTGAACCAAATAGGCCCTTAACCCTTGTGCGTCAATAAAAAATAAAAAAAAGTTACTCAGAGGTCCTTAGAGGACAAAAATGTCTGCGTCAAAAAACTGGCATAATAATATTATATATTTATATAATTTTCCACTTTTAATTAATTAGTTTTCATTTTTTAGCCAACATCAGTCCTGATCATAACTACCAAATATTAATTTTCAGGATTTTAACCCTTTAAATGCCAGTTTGTTTATACAGTGCCACTGTTGTTTTTCACACACACACACACACACACACACACACACACACAAATTTCTCATTACACACATACAAAACACACTCTGACATCCATACCAACACACCCACACAATTTTAGCTGCATCATTTATTCAATTGGCCTGCAGTGCTCTATAATACAGCAAACAGAAAATTGGAAAAAAGCATGTATTTGCTCCATAGGCTAAACATGATTAAAAAAAAATGGTGCCATCTGGTGGAAAATATTAAAAAATTACATTTTGAAGCCAGGGCTCCGGAATGAAAGCATAATATCATAGAATTCATGATTTTATGCTTTAATGGCACAATGGGTTTCAATGGGGACATTTTTGTCCTGAAGATCCTGAGTGTAACTATTTTGTGTACACAGTGTATTATAGATGTATTATAGGAACTGAGGTTGAAATATCAAAATTCCCCCAAAAATACAAACCTCTGGCAGAATTTATGCCGTTGGCATTAACACAGACAAAATGATCAAAAAAACAAAAATGAAAAAGACAAAAATGTCCTGAAGGTCGCACAAGGGTTAAAAATGAAGTTACAAAAAGGAAAATGTATTGTGAACCAGATTCTAAAAGGATATTAAAAATATATTTCATACTTCTTTAAGTATTGAAGTATTGGTATAATCTAGGCAAAGGGTGGTGACTTTGAAGAATGTAATATATAAGATCGTTTGATTTGATTTCTTTTTTTATTTCTTTTTTTTTTTATTTGGTCACTTCATAGATCTATTATCAAGATTTACATAGATCTTTTGTTTTTTTAGATTATATATTTTTTTTCTCCATTAACCAACGTCTTACAGAGTTTTATTTATTTATTTATTTATTTTCCTTGCCTTTGGCTTGCTCACTGGGGGTCTAAATACAAATAATATTTAATAATTTAGGCACAATCTACAATCGTGTTTTTTTCAAACCGCACAATGATGACTCTAAGACATTACAGCTTCTTATTTTTTGTTCTGTTATAGCATCATTTCATGAAAAGCTGCTTTGAAAAAATGTCTGTTGTGAAAAGCGCTATACAAATAAAAATGACTTGACCTGACTTGACTCATACTTTCATTTGCGTCATGTCATTGTTTTGACCACTTTTATATTATTCTAATTTATGTGGAAAAAAAAGCACAAAAAAAAAAAAAAGCCTAATAATAAAAATGAGTAGGTGCTTCTAATCTTTTGACTGGCAGTGTATGTGTACAGAAATCAAATGTTAGTGCTGTACTTCAAGCCAAATTAGCTGTGCTTAAGGCGCCCTCTACTGCATATGGAGTTACTTTGTTCTCTTTCCTGCATTTCTTGGTGTTTAAATGCATAGTACGCAACATACAGTGACCCAAAAAAGTTTTTTATTTTATTTATTTTTTTAGATGTGACAATTAAGCCACATCTAAAATTAATGTTGTTTCAATGAAATATCAAACCCAGTGGCATGGTGTTTGTATAAAGTCAGTTCCCTTCAAGTTCACACGGGTATCCTAGCAGAGTAACCAGAGGTATAGAAAATCACATGAACTATGAACATGTTCCTCTAACATTTGAAAACCAGAAAGTGTCCAGATGTTTGGGTACATTTTGAACAATAATTTTAATAATTTTATTTTTTTATTTATTTATTTATTTTTGCTTGAAATGCACACTTGTACTATCTTTCTTTACCAAATAAAAGCCTTAAATAAAATACTTAAAGGGTGAGTACACCCAAAAATGAAAATTCTCTCATCATTTACTCACCCTCATGCCATCCCAGATGTGCATGAGATTCTTTCTTCTGCAGAACACAAATGAAGATTTTTAGAAGAATATCTCATCTCTGCACAGTAGGTCCATACAATACAATTGAATGGTGACCAAAACTGTGAAGCTCTGAAAGGACATAAAGGCAGCAGAAAAGTAACCCAAACGACTCCAGTGGATGAATTAATATCTTCAAAAGTCATATGATAAGTGTGGGTGGTAAACAGATCAATATTTAAGTCCTTTTTTACTATAAATTCTCGCTCCTGCCCAATAGGTGGTGATATGCACAAAGAATGCAAGCTGCCAAAAACAAAAGTAGAAGAAAGTGAAAGTGGAGATTTGCAGAAAAAAAAAAAAGACTTAATATATACAAAATACAGATCTGTTTCTTACCCACACCTATCATATCACTTCTGAAGGTATGGATTTAACCACTGAAGTTTTATTAATTATTTTTATGCTGCCTTTATCCCCTTTTTTGGACCTTTAAAGGTCTGATCACCATTCACAAACACCGTATGAACCTACAGAGCTGAAATATTTTTCTAAAAATATTTGTTTGTGTTCTGCAGAAGAAAGAAAGTCATACACTTTAGGATGGCATGAGGGTGAGTAAATGATGAGAGAATTTTCAATTTTGGGTGATCTATGCCTTTAAGTATCCAAATTCATTTTGGGACCACAGTATTTAAAGTGGGGCTACTGTTATCCCTACTGCCTAAAAATAATACTGAAATGTGTTAACCTTTTATATTTTCCCATTAACCTTTTATATTAATTCAATTAATATAAATTGGAGCAACTTCAGAGAATGTCAAATTACTTGTTTCCAGAGTTGCAGCTCCATGTTACAGCAGTGTGAATAAGTTGTTACAAGATTAGTTTTGTGAAGCTCATCTATAATTGAATAAACAGCTCTCGAATGGTTATCAAATTGATTCTCTTTACGCTAAAAATGAACACAAACAGAATTAATGCAACAGTCACATCTGCCACAAGATTTTCGAGATTAAGATCCTACTTGTGTACACATAATGAGCACGTCAGTCAAACTTCAGTGGGAAAATAAGCAGGACAAATCAATATACTCATTTTCAACCTCTGCCTACATTTAGAACAGGTAAGGGACTGTTTGAACAATGGACTATTGATTTTGTGTCAGCCCAATACCTCCTTCGGCTTCTAAAAGTTAGCAGAATTATTTGGAGACCATTTTTTTCTGAATTCCACAGGCCTAACAAACCATTAGGCAGATAACATAAAGCTCAGAGAGCTATAATGGCCTTCTAAATTCTTTGAATGGCTTTTCAATTGCTTTTTAGACCTCCTCTCAGTTCTTCTCCAGAGCAAACCCCTTTCCAAACGTAATGCTCTCATGGTTCCCCAAAAGAGCTGACAAGCTTTGACATGCTGCCAGTTTATTTGAATGAGAGCAAGTGAAATTCTGCTCTTGAGTGCTGATTCATCCCAAACAGACCATCTTCTTGTCAAGGTTCCTGTCTCTCTAAATCATGGAGCTGTAGCTATAGTTGGCAGTAGTTTGAGCATGCTCTTCTTCCTCAGCATCTGTTTGTGTGTTAGCATTTGTGAAGATGTTTTGAGTCCACTAGCTCTTTGGTTGATCCAACAAATAATTATCTTCAACACAGTGACTGCTAAACCATGTCTCTATAAAGAGTAAATGTAGAAGAGATAACAGAAACATCCTCTTCCCAAGTATGCATTCTTGCATTATTTTGGTGATAACAAACCGCAGTACTCAAGGGGGCAAAAGAGTTACTTTTAAATGTCAGTGCCATTAAACCAGATGTTTTATTATTGACGTAGTCAGCTGACTTGCAGTAGTTTAACTAACTTCATCTGACTTGCTCAGCAAGATCCTTGTTAAACTGTTGCTCCATCATGACAGTAGTTGACTGAAAATGCAATGCAAACACTGCATGCAATGTGTTCTTGTGCTGCGTTATTAGGGTCGTTGACAAATACAGTTGTTGGAGATGATAAAAAAAAGATAAATTTACTTAAAAACACATGTATCTAGTATGTAGAAATTTAATATTTGTGTCCATGTTGGTTTCAGTTAACTCACAGTAATTCAAAGGTTTATTAAAAAAATGTTAAGGTAATATATATATATATATATATATATGGAAAAACTTAAGATACCACTGTAAAATGATCAGTTTCTCTGGATTTACTATTTATTTGTGTGTTTGAGTAAAATGAACATTTTTGTTTTATTCTATAAAGTACTGACAACATTTCTCCCAAATTCCAAATGTCATTTAGAGCATATATTTGCAGAAAATGACAACTGGTCAGAATAACAAAATAGATGCATCCTTCACCAAATTTCACAGTGAGTGCGAGACACTGTGGCTTGAAGCACTCTCCAGGTCTCTGTCTAACCATTAGACGACCAGGTGGAGGATCGGTGATCATCTGGGGGTGCTTCAGCAAGGCTGGAATCAGGCAGATTCATCTTTGGTGAAGGACACATGAATCAAGCCTCGTACAAGGTTATCCTGGAAGAAAACTTGCTTCCTTCTGCTCTGACAATGTTCCCCAACTCTGAGGATTGGTTTTTCCAGCAGAACAATGCTCCATGCCACACAGCCAGGTCAATCAAAGTGTAGATGGAAGACCACCGGATTAAGACCCTGTCATGGTCAGCCCAATCTCCAGACCTGAACCCCATTGAAAACCTCTGGAATGTGATCAAGAGGAAGATGGATGTCCACAAGCCATCAAACAAAGCCGAGCTGCTTGAATTTTTGCGCTAGGAGTGGCATAAATTGTCACTCATAAACAGCAATGTGAAAGACTGGTAGAGAGCATGCCAAGACGCATGAAAACTGTGATTGAAAATCAGGCTTATTCCACCAAATATTGATTTCTGAACTCTTCCTAAGTTAAAACATTAGTATTGTGGTATTTAAAAATGAATATGAACTTGTTTTCTTTGCATTATTTGAGGTCTGAAAACACTGCATCTTTTTTGTTGTTTTGACCAGTTGTCATTTTCTGCAAATAAATGCTCTTAATGACAATATTTTTATTTGGAATTTGGGAGAAATGTTGTCAGTACTTTATAAAATAAAACAAAAATGTTCATTTTACTCAAACGCATACCTATAAATAGTAAATCCAGAGAAACTGATAATTTTGCAGTGGTCTCTTAATTTTTTTGCAGAGCTGTACATATATATGTATATAAATGTTTTCTTAGGATTACTCCATTAGACCTGAATACAATCTTCCTAAAAATGCAATATATATATTTGTAAACTTCATACACAGTCATTAGATTGTAAAGGTGTAATCTCTGTTTATATATATATTAGTGCTACTCTTTTTTAGGCATTATAATAATAATATAAATATAAAAAATAAGATACAGTAATTAGGTTGTAAAGGTGTTATTATAAGGTGTTTATTTTATTTTATTTTATTTTAGCACCACTGTTTTTTTTTTATTTTTATTTTTTATTTTTTTTAGGCATAATAATAAAATAGAAATACTATTTATAATTGTTTTCATGAATTTCAGATTTTTTTAATTTCATTTATTTATTTTGTTAGTTATTTATTCTGTGGACAGTCACACAACTTTTTGACTTGAAGCCCCAGAAAAAAAAAGATGTGTTTATTTATTGCATTTTTTATGTATTTTGGAATAACTTAATAGATCTGAAAAAAGGTAATGTCAAAGGACCCTTTAATTCAGCCCATTTACATGCAAAGCAATAAACTGGCAAGAAAGCCGAGTTTACATGACACTTGAAATCATCAGGTTGTTCTCAGCTTTTGAAGTCAAAACGTAAACAGTCATGCCCACAACGTGCACATTGACAAACACGACATATGAGTAATGTACAAAAATCTACCCGTGTCGATCTGTTTATTCTTAAGCGGTTTATAACCTTACACCGATAAAGGAAAGCCATTTAATGTGTTTACATGACCACACACGTTGTCGGCTTATAAGCGCAATCGGTGCATGTATGTGCATGTAAACCCGCTCGTGCTCTGAAACATTTCAGAATGCACTGATTCACAACAGTATCTGCATTCACATACTTACATAAAGTAGGTTTTGGGCCTGAGACACAGCCTCAAAACATCGTTTGACATTTCTAACGTCTTGAGCACTTTTTGTCATCAAAAGATAAAGCATATGTCAAATACAAGAGGGACAAAATGTTTTTCAGTAAATGTTAGTTTGTGTGGCAGTACATACAGCATAACAAGGACAGAGACAGTCAAAGTAGAGTAACTAGGAGTTGTGTGTTTTACTCAAGGCCTCAGTTGCGATTGTTGTGTTATGATCTCAGTAACTTTATTATTCAGAGCTGTTTGATGTCAGTTAGTGTTAGTCTCAGCTTCATTCATATTCAGTGCACTATATTCCTTGCGCATTCTTCATTTGTTGGTGTGTAAATGTGAAAGTCAACGTGAAACTGTATTCACAGCCCACTTTATTTATGTAATGTGGCATATTTTGGAGTGAAACAGATTATTCCATGAAAAAACAACAGTGAGTGCGATTCTGAGGTCGTATTTTTGCTCTAAAATGACAGTTTTAACTCCACTAATGATTATGTTTAGGGTTAAGATTTGTGTTTGTGTTAGGGGATTAATTATTATGAGGAATGGCATTGATATTTTAAAAGAAATCATCAAAAAATTGCATTGGGCTAACCCACATGGGCATCTCACTCTGCCGAAACAATCAGCTCAAATAAGAACTCTCCTTCTAAAGCAGCAGAATTAGTTGTAACACCTGCCCCATATTGCTGAGCTGACAGCAACTCCTGATCTTTAATAATTTCTAGCAAATGGAGTGAATCTGCCCACTTTTCATCTAATATGCAATGTATTTTTAGCAGCAAGTCGCACCTGCCCTGATCTCAATATTATCCTTTCCACCAGAGTTGCCCGCCTCATCAGTTCAGACGCTGTGGGAACTGCCTCTGTACAGAACGCTGAGTCACGTTTTTTCGGATGATCTTTTTAGCTGATACAGCAGAGGAAGTGGGAGGATACAAGGCATTTTATAAAATGTGTGTCAGATCTTTGGGAGACAATAAGATCATTATTTAGATGTTATTTCCACAGTCTCTGCTGATATTTTCTGTAAGTTATAAAATATAACAGACTGATCTCACAGTGAAACCGGAAACAGTAGGTTGACATTTCTTCAGTTAATTTCAGTCTGTGCTACCTGAAATTCAAAACACCGCCCCCAGTGGCCAAAATGGTAAGTGTTGTTGGGCATATGGGCACGTATGAGCTCCATTTTCCGTGTGAAATGTCCACGGGGGGGCGCCAAAAGTGAGTTGTTTTAATGTTGTTGTTTTTTTTGTTTTTTTTGTTTTTGTTTTTGTGAACATGCATATTATGTTTATATTATACAATATAAAACTCATTTAGTCATAGACCACTAACAAAAATGTCTACCAGTCCTTATCTGCCAAACAATTTGATGAATCAAAATTTGTTTGAAAACTGTTTGTCAGGAGGGTATCTAAAATCTAGATGATACATGACCAAAATTAGCAATGGGCTAGAAAGAGGTTTGAAAATTAAAACAGGTGAAAGAAATGTATAGCTGGTGACCAATATATTCTGGACTACTTTAGGATTTTGATTGTACCACATAATGTTCTGGAGTTATAACCTAAGTGAAAAGTCGATTATTTTACTATAATTCCACCTACATTCAGGTGGATATCTGTGCCTGAGCCTAGTGTAGGGTGGGGTGAATTTTGGGACCATTCCACCAAGTTTGGGGTCTCTGAAATTTACGGTCTGATGCCCAAACTATTTGATGGCATAAAAATAATGAAGAAAGTCAAAGCAAACACAATAGTGTTCCAGCCAGCAGCTTCACTGCTTGGACCCTAATTAACAGAAAACCATTAAATCAACTTCAGCTAATTTATATAGAGCTGGATGCTAAATTCTTTTAACTTTGAGACCTATAATTAAAAGTGAATTGCCACATAATGCATTTACACAGAAAAACAATCCATCTAAAGCAAAGGTCACCCTCATTATCAGTTTCGTCTGGTTCCACAGGATATTATTGCAGAGCCCTCTGTAAAATAAAAAGCCTCTCACATCCATTTAAGCAACAGCAAGATGGACATGGTGGAGATTGTGTGAATGTCAAAAATACAACTGCTCAATGACAAACAAACACAAAACACAACATGCCACACACCATATAACAGCTATATTTGACATATGGAGCAAATATTGATAGTTCATATTGGGCTCAATTCAAGTTTAGCAATGACAACTTTCAGAAAGATTTGGCATGCTAATGTGGCTATGATATATTGATAGGATATTGGTCTTCTTGGCGGAATAGGTTTGCTATGCTGCTGCAGAGCAAGTACGGAAACTTGCTAGAGCTAGACAATACACATACAATACTGAGTTAGCATGTGGACATGCTGCTGTTGCTGCACAGTTAGACAAAGTGCAAGACATGCTGCATTGAGCATGTAGGACATGCTGCTTGCACAAACAGACATACAAACAATCACCCAACAAAGCAGGGAAGCTGAACAAAATGCATAACAAATAAAAACAAAACACGACAACCCAACCAAGCAGATCTATCGCAAAGACTTGTGTTCTGCTGCTGCTCCGAAGAGCCATGTGCACAGATTGTACTCTAGCTAGGTGAGCCTTGGACTGGCCAAATTGCGTAATGCTAATTAATGGAATTTATAAGTGTGCTTCGGCCTACTTGGACAAATGGCTTAGACGGCTAGTGACCTATCTCATAATGTGTACCTGGACCAGAAAAGCCTATTTAACTAGTGACTTAGGATACAGTAGGGTGGATTTATTTAATCTAGTGACCTAAGCTAGCGATGTGTGCCAGGCCAGATTTGGCTAAGGCTTACCTTGTTAAAGATGCACTTCCACCTTTGGGGGGCTGGGTAGCTCAGCGAGTAATGATGCTGACTACCACCCCTGGAGTCACGAGTTCGAATCCAGGGCGTGCTGAGTAACTCCAGACAGGTCTCCTAAGCAACCAAATTGGCCCGGTTGCTAGGGAGGGTAGAGTCACATGGGGTAACCTCCTCGTGGTCGCTATAATGTGTGGTTCTCGCTCTCGGTGGGGCACGTGGTAAGTTGTGCGTGGATGCCGCAGAGAATAGGCCTCCACATGCGCTACATCTCCACGTTAATGCGCTCAACAAGCCACATGATAAGATGTGCGGATTGATGGTCTCAGATACGGAGGCAACTGAGATTCATCCTCCGCCACCCGGATTGAGGCGAGTCACTACGCCACCACAAGGACTTAGAGCGCATTGGGAATTGGGCATTCCAAATTGGGGAGAAAAGGGGAGAAAAAAAAGATGCACTTCTATTTGTCATGGCCAAAACCATGCAAGCTGAAAAAGCCCCAACAACCCCCTGAGTAAATAGCATTTTCAGAGATGCTGCAGTGAAACCAGCTTATCTACAAAACTGAGTAATTTAAATGTTAGACAAAGAGAGAGATGCAATTTGATTGCCTACCCAATTACTTGTCAAAGGACCAATCAGTTAGCTTACACCGTGCGAGCTGCTTGGCTTGTCACATGTGATCAAGCCAATGGTTAACAGACAACAAGCATAAAGAACCTATCAGCTTGAGCAACATAGAGTTTCATGGCTGAACTTTTGTCATTTAAGCATCTAAGGCTTGCTGTTGATTACCAAGTAAATTCATTTTGACTTTAGATTCATACTTAAAACAAGAATGCCAAAGGTATTAATAAATCTAATTCAAAATATATTTTATGAAAACAAGTCTTAAGTATATGCTATTTTACCACTAAAGTAGATTTATCTTGTTTTAAGGATGTTTATTTTAATTTTTTTTTTTTTAATAATACTGATTATGAAAGTCATTTGTGCAGTGTCAGAGATGTTGTCATTAGAATATAAATTATTTAAAAATTGGTATATTCAATCATGTACACCTTTAGTATGTTTACTCAGCAGAAGGCAGCACACCACACGACAGATGAGAACATATGCTAGCACTACAGTCCGATAATGTCACTGTGCTGGCAGATGCCTCTTCACTGTAAGATCTGTTAACGCTCGTTCTGCGGTGGATAATCAACACCTGTTTGCGTGATAATGAAGCCGCTGTCTGGTGTTACATAACAGGCCTCAATAAGGTTGGAACGATGAACATGGGGATCGGATTTAATTTGCAGTTTGACCTTCATTGTATTGAGGGTTGAAGTGACTTGGTTTGAGAAGTGTTGGCTCCACTTTTTCAAATCAACACTTTTGAGGCATCAGTGGAGTTGTTCACACTCATGTGAGAGCAAAACATGAATGTGCTCGATCTTGCAATGTATCAGTCAAACTCACGCAGAATGCCGTCAATTTCTGACACGGTTTTCCATGCATCATTGTTTTATTATATCCATGTACTGTATGTTGTAAAAGACAAATGATATAGAACAATGAAATCTATGACGACAACTCCTCCATCTTTCCTGCACTTGGCTCCATTATCTTACAAGAGACAGATTACTTGAGCTCCACTGTCTTCTCTCATTGGTAGTCGCTGAACGATATCACTCTGAATTTGTATAAAGTTATACTTTTCTTAACTTTGTTGTGTCTCTTGACATGCCCACATCCTGTCGCCAATGATCGCTGTCACTCGTGTTGCCGAAATTCTCCAGTTCTCACTGGAAATGAATGGTCTCCTGTCGCATTCAGCGACAAAATCGCTGACAGTGGGAACGGGGCTTTAGTTTTAAACTATATAATACAGCCAACAGGAATTAATAATGTATTAACTTTACCCCCTAACCAAAACCCCAACCCAAAAACTAATCATCAGTGGAGTACAAATTTAATTTTAGAGTGAAAATGCAACCACCGAATTATGCTCACCATTGTTTCTGTGAACACAATAACTTTCTGGTACCCACTGGACCAGAACCTGTGTCTTAGAAGTTGCTTGTGCAACACGTTATCAGTAGTGTTAGAGCAAAATGTGTTCACACTTGAATTGATGCAAAAACATCTTATGTGGGATGGTGCTTGTCAGCAATTCAGCTGAATGGGATTAATTTTAGGTTGCATGAACTTTCGAAACAAACATGTTGATTATGTCACGTGCAAGTACATGTTGGAGTAAGTCTGTTTTTATCCTTTGGAATTAATTTTTTCCTTTGCTAAACCACATCCACAAAGGGGCAATATTTGTATAATTTAACAAAGGCAGGGCTACAGTCTACTAAGCGTAATTTTTTTTTTTTTTACAATTTTTTATTAGAAGTAATTGTAATTTGTCTTTACAAAACATATCTTATGGTATTTATTTATCTTTAATTTTCACTTGGTTTAAATGGTTTCCAGTTCATCCCTACACCCAACTAGCAAGTACAAAGATACATAATCCGAGTGTTTTACTAATTTACTTGGAGCCCGACAGTAAGAGCTAATTTGTGTAGTAATGACTGAGTTTACCTGTTGAAAAGGATCTCAGGAATTTTGGCATCTTGAAACAAATCCAAAAATTCCCACAAAAACCTACACCCTGTATATATATATATATATATATATATATATATATATATATATATATATATATATATATATATATATATATATATATATATAAGAACAACAGTATTGCACAATTCAACAAATGTTTTATGACCAAACTCTTATGGTAAAATAGTAAACATTATTGGATTTGACTACATTGGAATGTGTGCACACTGCATCACCTTTATCTGCCACCAGGGGGAGGTATGCTAACACACATACACTCAAATCTTGCGTGGAACACTTTGCAGTAGGGGGCTTTCACACTCGAGTCTGAAAGTCCAAAAAGTTAACTGTGTGTAAGAGAACCAAGTTCCATTTGCATTCACACTGTCCCTTAGAAATGTACTCAGGTGTCGTTTTGGTCCATTTTAGTTCTTGCATATTAAAATGAACATTTGTCTTCTGTATTCCCCAAAACTCAGTGTAAATGGAATGAAGACTGAGACATTTTATTTTTATTTTTTTACATGACGAGTATTAGTACAAATAACAACAAAACATAATAATAGTGATAACAGTAATTCATTGAATATTATGTTCACATATAAACAGTGTCAGTCTTATAATTCCATTTATCACCAACACAGAATATTTAAAACCCTCAACAGGTTTGAAATATTTTTAGAGAATAGACCCTCTGAATGCCAGTAAATATGTTTACATGCAGAGCATAATCAGGGTAAAAATATACATGTATATTATACTGTATATGCTTTTCCACAACAAAGCACACAGTTTAAGGTATTTTAATTGCATAACAGGCTGTCGGGTTACTAAGCATAACTGGTGTACTGTAGGTTAGTTCATAGAAATGCACTCACTGTCAGAGGTTATAATAGTCTGGTTGTGGTACATTGTTGAGATTTCATCACTGGCGTTGAACATTGAGAAACAAGTGCTGGTGTGCGCTTTAAGTGACCAAAGCCAGGTACAATAAATCACTTGTGAAAAGCCGTCAAAACATTTTATAGTTGTTTACCACAGTCAAATGCTCATGTCAATTGAAGTTCATGTCTAAAAGAAGATGCCAGCCATACTGGCATATAAAAAGAAACATAATCCACCAACCCCCAGACCATTTTTCCCTTCACACTACACAAAAGCTGTTTCGCCCAGACACAACGGGTGTGGAGTGATCATTACTGACTAATAATCCACCATTAAGAGAATAAACCACACACTGTACCAGAGAGCAGGTGAAACATAACTGCAGCCCGAGAGAATCCTACTTCATTTAGAATTGTATTTAGAATAAAGTAATTTACCCATAATAGCATCCCTATATAATCAAACTACTGTACATCTAGAATGAAACAGAACAGAATAAAACAACACAAAATTAAAGGAATGGTTCACCCACAACGGCATGCTTAGTGAATAAAGTATCAACTGAAAAAAAGAACGGAACAGAACATATTAGAATAGAATAGAATAGAATAGAATAGAATAGAATAGAATAGAATAGTTCACCCATTACTGCATCCTCAGACAATCAAACTTCACATAGAATAGAATAGAACAGAATAAAATAGAACAGAACAGTCCAAGACAGAATACATTAATACTTATATATATATATATATATATATATATATATATATAATTAAACTTAATTTAGAATTGAATAGAATAGAATAGAATAAGAATTAGTGGAATAGGTTACCCATGACAGCATCCTTAGTGAATAAAGTGTGAAATATAATAGAATAGAATAGAATAGACAGTTTGTCTATAACTGCATCCCTAGAAAATCCAATTTCTTATAGAACAGAACTGAATACAAAAAACAACACAAAATTAAAGGA
This sequence comes from Myxocyprinus asiaticus, assembly GCF_019703515.2. Lineage (NCBI taxonomy): Eukaryota > Metazoa > Chordata > Actinopteri > Cypriniformes > Catostomidae > Myxocyprinus > Myxocyprinus asiaticus. The sequence goes on from NC_059393.1 coordinate 7,562,688, forward strand.
ATGGTTCACCCATATTTGTATCCTTATTGAACAAAGTGTCAAATGAAAAAAATAGAATAGAATAGAATAGAATAGAATAGAATAGAATTAAAGGAATGGTTCACCCAAAACTGCATCCATGGTGAATAAAGTAGCAATGAAAAAGAATAGAATAGAATAGAATAGAATAGAATAGAATAGAATAGAATAGAATAGAATTAAAGGAATGGCTCACCCAAAACTGCATCTTTAGTGAATAAAGTAGCCATTGAAAAAGAATAGAATAGAATAGAATAGAACAGAACAGAACAACACAAGATTAAAGCAATGGTTCACCCATAACTGCATCCTCAGACAATCAAACCTCACAAAGAATAGAATAGAATAGAATAGAATAGAATAGAATAAAATAGAATAGAATTAAATGAATGGTTTACTCACAACTGCATTGTGAATAAAGTATCAATTGAAAAAGAACAGAAGAGTAGAGAACAGAACAGAACAGAACAGAATAGAATAGAATAGAATAGAATAGAATAGAACAGAATTAAAGGAATGGTTCACCCAAAACTGCATCCTTAGTGAATAAAGTAGCAACTGAAAAAAAAAAATAGAAAAGAACAGTGTAGAATATAATAGAACACAAAATTAAAGCAATTGTTCACCCATAACTGCATCCTTAGTGAATACAATATCAATTGAAAAAGAATATGAGTACAGAACAGAACAGAATAGAATAGAACACAACAGAATAGAATATAACAGAATAGAATAAAATAGAATAATTCACCCCTAACTGCATTCCTAGACAATACAACTTGACATAGAATAGAACTGAACACAACAGAACAGAACAGAATTGTCAAAGACAGTAAAATGAATAGTTCCACCATTACTGTATCCATAGAGAATCAAAATTAATTTAGAATAGAATAGAATACAACAGAACAGAATAGAATAGAATAGAATAGAATAGAATAGAATAGAATAGAATAGAATACAAAATTAGAGGAATGGTTCACCCAAAACTGCATCCTTAGACAATTATGATTTTATGATGTTTTTTTTTCTTCTTCTTCTTCTTCTTCTTCATTTTTTGGAGCTTGAAAGTCTATGGTCACTATATGCTTTTGCTGCATGTATAAGAACAGCTTCAGCATTATGCAAAACATCCTTTGTATTCCATGGAAGAAAGAAAAGCATGCAGATTTGGAACAACATTAGAGTGATTTTCCTTATTAGGTCATTTCTTTCAAGGTCTAGCTGTAAAATTTATAAAATGTTGTTTCGTGAGGATATTCTGGAATGTTTAAACATTGCTGATTACTTACAGCAATGTACTTCTAGGAAGTCACACTCACTGTTATGTCTAACAATTAACTAAACAGCTCAACAACAATGGAAATAGATGACACATGATATCAAATCACCTGTGGTAATTTTTCACTGCCACATGACCACATTTACCATTGCCTTCATTCCACATGAACTCAAACACTAGTGTATCAATTTCAGGCCAGTTAAATCTACACAGATAATTACACTGTAATTAATTCAAAGAAGTATGAAACAATAGGTCAAAGTATAGTTTAGGTTTTTACTTTAACAAGTAACACAAATTAATATTACTGCACATTTTTGCAAACATAGCAGATCATCACTGTATTACATGCATATAGAAAATTATCATACTGGACACTGCATTCATACATCGTACTGCAACAATAGTACAATTACTTTGGTATATAGTCTGACTCTACATGAAGCATTTCACATTGTTCTGTGGATGTTTGCAGCACAGACACCGCAGAAGATATCATGGAAAGTCTAGCGAGCATCAGCAGAGCAGAGAGCATCATTAGTAATCAACAGGAGGCCATGTCTAGTGTTCAAATCATCCCTCACTGGGTCAAATGAAAGATGTCTGTGACCTGGAGTGGCCTTGCTTGGCTTGTTAAAAGACAGCGGAATATTTGAGAAAGGCAGCTTTAGGCATCAAGCGAGAGACTGTCTGTCTACATAAACAGGTGGTGTGAAAGAGGAGTTATGTGACATGGCCAAAGCATGTTCATTATTGCCCTGTCTGTATCATTTGAATCTAGAGAGATACATCCGACTGATTCAGATGCACTTTACAATAGGGTTCCATTTGTAACATTAATTAATGCATTATTTAACATGAACTAACAATGAACTACACTTTTACAGCATTATTTAATCTTAGTTAACGTTAATTTCAAAATATTCTAAATCACTTTTAAAATCAATTTTAATATTAGTTAATTCACTATGAACTAACAATGAACAATTGTATTTTTAATAACTAACGGTGACAGTGATGAATAAATGCTGTATTCATGTATTAATCATTGTTAGTTCATGATATTGCATGCATTTTCTAATGTAAACGAATGGAACTTTATTGTAAAGTGTTGCCATTGATTCAAACGATTCAAGATTGAACCTATAAGATTTGAGCATGAATTAAGAAGTAATGTTAATTTTAAATAATTTCATATTAAATCTATCAATATAGATCACTATAGTTTTTATAATTTGTACAATTTTATGATTTGTAATGAAATATATATATATATATATATATATATATATATATATATATATATATATATATATATATATTAAATCAGAAAAGATTGCAAAATATTCACCCTAGTGGTCTCTGGTTTCTGGATCCCACAGTATAGAGTTAAAGTATTGTCACTAGATGGCAGTGTATCTAAAGTCATTGAAAGCAACTCTTTGATTATACATAATGCACAAAGTCACATGAAAGACCATCAGTCTGGATTTTAAGCAGCTGAAGGCTCTTTGACAGGTCTGTCCACAGGTGCCAATCTTATTTCATTGTTCAAATGGTTTTTATAGTGTCTATAAATCAGGACTTTTCACAGAGCAAATGAACTAAGTTGATCAACTCTGGCACAATATACTATGCATTCAAATAGTCAGAAATGTCATGAAACAGTCATATATATATATATATATATATATATATATATATATATATATATATATATATATAGATATATATATAGATATATATATTCATCATTCAATGTACTGTATATTTACAGTACATTCTAATTTCAATACACTCGAACCACTAATCTGTTAAGCATTATATTGTTTGTTTAATACATCATTAATGCATGTTATTGTAGATTTATTATAGTATTGTTCTGAGTCTGGTTTACTAAATGTATAATGCATGTATCTAAAATGTGTCTGCCCATAATAAGAATAATAAGCTACATAGCCTACGCGTCTCTAGTTATTACAGGAATACGATTTTGATGAAGGACCCTCTATCTATCCACAATATTCTCAGCGAGTCCACTGTATTTCACAAGGTGGGCGGAATTTCCGGTTGGCTAGCGGAAGTGCGATTGGTTGGCGATTTGTGTGTAGCCACTCTCTGCTCTGCTTGTTATGCGGTTAGAAGATCAAGGGCGTAGATTTGGCTTGAACATTGGGGGGGTTGCACATTTGCATGTTTTCGCATTGGGGGGGGGGGGGGGGGTTGTACTTGCTTGTTTTTATTTACGCCCCTGGGTTAGATTCTTGCTTTTCAAATGTTGTTAGATGTCTTTAAAATTTCCCAGACAATGTGTGCAGTTAATGTTTATCCTAATAATCAATCAAAACTAAAGTTTTATATCAGAAACCACTCGCAAAACAAAGCGCTCCTGTCCCAGATGCTGCTTTTTCCATGGGCTGCCTACAGAGAAATTGACAGAGGAACATCTGTTTGAAAAAGCTTGGAATAATTTGTTTGTGTGCTCTTTTCACTTTATTATCAAGAAGTCAACAGGGGGGATTACTTAAATTATCCACCGTTACGGTCAGTCTGCGAGAGACGTCCAATAACGGAGCCCAATGAATTATATAAACGATAGCGTTATTGTGCTAACAGGTTTGTGAACGTGCTGAAAGTTCATTAGAAATTTTGAGAGTTTGTTCATTTGTTCATATTCAGCGTTGGCCTTTGTGAATGCTTCACGTGTTTTGAAATGGCATTATTACTGATTATAAAAAGGAACAGTGTTTTTCCTGAACTCTCTGTGAGTAGTGACGATGTTTTCAATTGTTTTCATGCTGTGATGCTAACCGCGGTAAAGATAGTTTGCAGTTTGAAATTCAGACTTCGATTGGCTATAAATCCGCTATGCGCTGTCGTAGACATGTAAATAATGTTGCATGTGATTCTTCATGATTTGTGAATTCGGATGACATCATCCTCCGCTCTGCATTCGGTCATTTAAATTGTACGACTCTTCATTTTCTAATGCAAATAGCTCCAAAAGATGAACACCTAACTGAAATCACTCTCATCTTGACCAGTCTGATTTGTGAATTTTTTTTCACAGCAGTTTGTTTTCACATCAACTCTTTTTAAGTCCATGAGTCAGGAAGGTAAAAAATAAGCGCTCTTCACTTTTAACAGCTATTTCCAGTAAACACGCTATCTGGGTTCATGCAAATTCACTTGTATTAGATAGATCCTGATTTGTGAAACTTTCACAATCACATTTGGTCACGTTTGATTGTGTCTTACTGCTCTAACCCCATTGCCTTGTGTAATAATAACAATATAGGCTGTTTCAATGGATAAAGCCATCAGAGAAATCAGCTTATAATTCTAAAAACTGAGCACCTAGACAGGTCATTAGTAGGCTTAAATAGACCTTCATGATTTGTGAATTTTTTCACAGATCGGTTTTTGACTCTTCACCCTTTTTTGAGATCTGTATTCAACAGTTTACCTAAAAAATCAGTGTTACAGGATTTGAGAGGGCACATTCTGCAAACACATGATAAATGAACACTAGTTTCATACAAAACTGGATTTGTGAAAACTTTCACAGATTGAATTTACTCAGTTTGATAGCTTCTTGCATATTGGCATTGTGAAATACTAATTTTCTAAGCCATAAAACCAATAAACGTCTTATAATTCTCCAAAATGACCATCTAGATGGGTCACACTAGGCTTAATTAGACAATCCTGTTTTGTGAATTATTTCACAGTACAGTTTTTGTCTCTTAACCCTTGGTTGAGTTCTTGAGTCAACATTTTACAAGAAAAATCAGTGTTATAAGCACTAAGAGGTCACATTCTTGAAACACGTGATAATTATGAATGATAAACACTATTTTCTCAAAAAACAGGATTTGTGAAAAAATCACAGATTGATTTGACTCAGTTTGATGGTTTCATGCATACTGGCATTGTGAAAAATTAAGGAAGTAAGCCATAAATGTAATAAAAGGTCTAAAACTCTAAAAACTGAGCACCTAAACGGGTCATAGTAGGCTCAAATTGACCTTCATGATTTGTGCATTTTTTCACAGATCAGTTTTTGTCATTTAACCAGTTTCTGAGTTCTGAATTCAACAGTATTCCTGAAAAATCAGTGTTATAGTCTTTGAGAAGTCACATTCCTGAAACGCATGATAATTATGATGGAAAAACAATAGTTTTACACAAAACTGGATTTGTGAAAATTTCAGAGATTGATTTGACTCAGTTTGATGGCTTTGGTTTGTTGTTGAAAAATAAAATGTTGATATGGATGATATGTCAACTAGCTAGTCATTTTATTTAACCCTTGTGCAGTGTTCAGGTCATTTTTGACCCATTTTGTTTTGGTTTCTTTAAAAAAATCTTTTCATTCATCTCAGTGGGCCAAGGCTTGGTTACTTTTCTTTCATTTATACATATATAGATATACAAATATATATCATGATGGTGTCGCGGATGGCCTTGGTGTGGAGCCTTGGTGTAGAGCGCTCCTATTGTTTTGTTGTTTTTGTTTGTTTGTCCTGTGTTTAGTAATCATTTTCCAGTCAGTTTTACCAGAGACGAACTGCTGAACATTCGACAGCTTCTACCATACAGTCTTTTCCCAATTTTTGAATATTCAGACGTTTTGCTAGACATTTTAGTTGGAGGCCGACTTTGTTGTTCAGGAGACACAGGTGAGGAAGACGAGCCGGTGCGCTGGTCAAACTCCGTCGGCGGGGCTTTCGAACAACGCTGCCGAGCATTCATCTTGCGAATCTCTGCTCTCTTCCTAACAGAACGGATGAACTACATCTCCTCACCCGCACAAACAAGGACTTTTCAACCTCTGCTGCCTTGTGCTTCACAGAAACCTGGTTGCTTGAAGCCATTCCGGACAGCGCATTACATCTGCTGGGCTTCCAGCTGGTCAGTGCGGATCGCATTGCTGAGTTAACAGGGAAAATGAGAGGCGGTGGAACATGCTTTTACATCAATGAAAGTTGGTGTACAGATGTAACAACGTTAAAGAAGATGTGCTGTCCTAATTTGGAAGCGCTCTTTATTAACTGTAAGCCTTTCTCCTCGCCGCGGGAGTTTTCCTCGTTTATTCTGGTGAGTGTGTATATCGCGCCAAACGATATACTGTGTGAACACAGCACTGCAACAGCTGACTGATCAAATCACAGACATAGAACAACAATACCCGGACTCAGTTATTATTATTCTTGGGGATTTTAACAAAGCAAATCTCACAAGTGAACTGCCCAAATACAAACAGCACATTACATGCCCCACCAGAGACAGGAACATACTGGATTATTGCTACATAACAATAAAGGATGCATATCGCTCTGTCCCTAGAGCAGCTTTGGGACTCTCTGATCAATGTCTGGTTCATCTTCTTCCAACCTACAGGCAGAAATTAAAATCAACCAAGCCAGTAGTAAGGACTGTAAAGAGATGGACCAATGAAGCAGAGCGGGAACTACAAGCCTGCTTCGATTGCATGGATTGGAGTGTTTTAGAGGCTGCAGCCACTGACCTGGATGAGCTCACAGATACTGTTACCTCATATATCAGTTTCTGTGATGATATGTGCATTCCTACTAGGACTTATTTAAAGTTCAACAATGACAAACCGTGGTTTACAGCAGAGCTCAGGCAGCTTTGTCAGGCCAAAGAGGATGCTACAGGGGTGGGAATAAAGTCTTGTACAATCAGGCCAGGAACACACTGAACAAGGAAATCAGAGTGGCTAAAAGAAGATACTCCGAGAAGCTGAAAAACAAGTTTTCAGATAACGACCCTGCATCAGTGTGGAGTGGCATGAAACAATTCACAAATTACAGGACTCCTACCCCCAACCCTGTGGTGGACCAACAACTGGCTGACGACCTGAATGTGTTCTACTGTTGATTTGAAAAGCCCAGTCTCACACCCCACACCCACTCTGACCTTCACACAAACACCAACACCTCCTGCAATCCCCCTCCTCCCCCCTCCTGCTACTCAACCTGCACTTAAGATCTGTGAAGATGATGTGAGCCGCATCTTTCGGAAACAAAAGACGAGGAAAGCTTCAGGCCCAGATGGCGTCTCACCAGCATGTCTTCGATCCTGTGCTAACCAGCTGACCCCCATCTTCACACAGATCTTCAATAGATCACTGGAGCAGTGTGAAGTCCCATGCTGCTTCAAATGCTCAATCATTATTCCTGTCCCAAAGAAACCAAAAATCACAGGACTTAATGACTACAGACCTGTCGCCCTGACGTCTGTGGTCATGAAATCATTTGAGAGACCGGTGTTGGCCCACCTGAAGAACATTACTGGACCCTTTCTAGATCCCCTTCAATTTGCTTATCGAGCAAACAGGTCTGTGGATGATGTAGTCAACATAGGATTGCATCATATCCTGCAACATATCCTTCTGGCCGACACTTCAGAGCTCTGAGCACCAGAACCGTCAGGCACAGGAACAGTTATAAAGCTGATTCTGATTCTGATTCTGATTTGCCATCTGAACTCACAAAAAACATTGGACTGGATTTGATGAGTTTAGCCCCCGTGACAAAAAAGTAACACTCGTGGTGTTCCGGGTCATTTTTGACCCACCATCAGAAATGAATGGGAAAGACTAAAACACAGAGCAATTATAACACTAAGACTATAACACTGATTTCTCAGGTAAACTGATGACTCAAAAACTCAAAAAAGGTTTAAATGACAAAAACTGATCTGTGAAAAAATTTACAAATCAGGATGGTCTATTTAAGCCTAGTGTGACCTGTCTAGTTGCTCATTTTGTAGAATTATAATACATTTATTTGTTTTATGGCTTAGAAAATTAGTAGTTTACAATATCAGTATGCAAGAAGCTATCAAACTGAGTAAATTCAATCTGTGAAAGTTTTCACAAAGCCAGTTTTGTGTAAAACTATTGTTTTTTCCATAATAAATATCATGTTTCAAGAATGTGACCACTCAATGCTTATAACACTGATTTTTCTGGTAAATTGTTGACTCAAGAACTCAATCAAGGGTTAAGATTTCATCAAAGGATAAACTCAACAAATGAACTAAAATGCTTCTATACTTGTGATATTTGGCCATCATTCTGAAACCCATAATCATAAACAGATAGGTGAGGAAGAACAATATAGCCTCGCTATAATTCTGTGATCATTTGTTCTCAAGTTTCTGTCATTTTTAATGCTGCGTTAGTACATAACATAACGATTGTTTATGCTTAACCGGACGTTCTGCCCACATCACCCGCAAAGCGTCATGGGAATATTGTGGAAAACGTTTGTGCTTAGTTAGGAAATTTTTTCCAATTGTATATTCTTATGGAATAGTATCTCTTTTTTTCTTATTCAAATCAGTGTCAAATCGTATCTTTAAATCATTTCTTTATACGTAATATTTTTATTTGTCTACCACTGAAGAATAGAATCAAATGTTTGTCTTTTTTTTTTTTTATCAGTCAGAATCGAATAAAATCATCGTAGTTTGTTCCTAACCCTTTTTTCATCATGCTATCCCCTGTTGAATCAAATATTTTTTTTAATTGACTTTATCAGTCAGAATCGAATTTTTGTACGGAATCCAATATTTTATTTTCGTCAGACAATCCCTGTCTAATCAAATCGAATCTTCATACGGAATATTTTTTTTTCTTCAATCAATCACTAGGCGTTAACACAGAACGCGTGTTTGTGTCCATCTGCGCTGTTTTTCAATTGTTTTCGTATATACATAAATATTTGTTGGATGGACGTATTTAACCATTACGCCGCGTCTCAGGTAGCCTATTTTTCAGCTTCTCGCACAGGAGCGCCATGTTTTTTAAACGCAGTGCTATGTTGTAAAAAAACATCTAATAATATAAAAAAATAAATAAATAAATAAATAAAAAACAACGCGTTAGTTGTTAGTTTTTTTTTTTTTCCGTGTGTTGGGTAAGTTACTCTAAAAAAGTTATTACTTACTAACTACTAATTACATCTTCTACAGTGTAATTAGATTACTGTACTAAATACTCTGTATGAAAAGTAATTGCATTACTTATTACTACTTACTTTTTAAAACCCTTATCAACCTGGGCCAGATGAAAAATACAAGGATAGACATGAAACTGTTCTTTTAATTAATTCAAATAAATCATATAAAATCAAATAAATTATTCATGAACTGGCCAAAGAATTTAAAGGGGAAGCGTTTAATTTTTAAAACAGATTTTCACACTAGACGTTAAATTTCGATTTTAAATTCACTATTGTTTTAAATAGAATTGTTCTAAAGTCTATACAGTATTTAACGCAATTGCATCAGAAGTAACTGTAATTAAATTACTGAAAAATTAAGAGTAATCCCTTACTTTTTGAAATGAAAATGTAATTTAATTACAGTAATTAATTACTTAGTAATGCACCCAACACTGGCAAGAAGGCAGTTACTCCATACACCACTTGTGTATGATAGTCAAATATTAGCGTCATGTGACAGTTTAACACCAGTCCAAGATTCTTATGAAAGAATCTAAAAAAAACAAAACAGACAGTGTTTCAAAACGAAAACATATAATGCAGCATCTGCTGTTTTGTCCTCGGAGTGGTTGTGCATTGTTGTTCTTTTTTAACCCCGATTTGTCTGTTGTAATTGGATAGTATGGTCCCCCACCTCTCTCTCTCTCTCTCTCTCTCTCTCTCTCTCTCTGTCATCGAGGTTCTCTCTTACAGTAAGCGCCTGGCACTGACAATGTGGACATCAGCAAGGAATATATAGGATATCATCTAAATTCGCATCGTAGATATTATCAGCGCATTCAGCTGCATTCTTACCAGGTAAGAGTGAATTTCTCATGTCAAGAAATCGTATTCTTTCCACGTATCGTATCTGTAGCTTTTGGCAAATGCATCCGATATTATTACGCTCGGGTCACAAGTGAGGGATGGCAAAGACTGAGATCCCGTAGGAAACTGCTGCTGTTGTTAAGGCAATAAAGCGATACGCGTTGCGTACGGCTCTCTTTCAGCAATACTAACACAAGTTAAACAACTAATCTAGATCCGAACGCTCAAGACTGTAAAGACTTCACAGCTGTGTGGACGTTTTATGAACGATTTACATCGCAGCTTTCTGAATGTGTCGTTCAAGTGACATTTAACCGCATACAACGCAATATCTACAGTCTTTATACAGTATGGTAAACAGGAGATCATACAAGACTTGTTTTCTGTGAATTTGATGGCTGGTTAATCTGGTTAAGTTAATGCAAAGTTAGAGCCTACCAAGGTAATGCAGTGATTTAAATCTCATCTACACTCAAAATAAAGGCTCTTTAATGGCTCTTTGCAGAACTTTAGGCACCCTTCTTGTGTTGCAGTTGCAATAAAGTTCATGTATATTATAGGTTAAAACAAGAGTCCATAGATGTTTGCAGAACTAGACATTAAAAGTAAATCGTGGACCTTAAAAGGGTTCTCCTATGACATAAGCTGGTAAAACCCTTTTTGTATCTTACTGGAATCTTTTTTTTTTTTTCTTCTTCTTTTTTTTTTTTTTTTACAGTATTTATTCGGATGACATATGGCTGTGGTCTGGTCAGAAGTTTATAAATTATAATATGTGGCCAGATTGAAACTTAGTGATGTGAAGAAATAGATTAAAGCCAACATGCACGTCATTAAGGATGTTGTAGGATGCCAGGGGTCTGGGTGATCACTCCTTGCTCCAGGACATCTGATTTGATTTTGGTTGCTCTAATTGATGAGGTTGACCAAGACTCGAACCCCCCACAATTAGAGCAAATACTCATTTGCTCGGGTCAGTGACTGACTGAGCGTCTTTGTAATTGAATTTAATAGGGAGAGTGTTTTGGCTGTTTGTGGTCCAAAAAAATACAGCAGTTCTCCTTAGACATAGTATGTTTTTATTCTGTCTGTCTGTCCGTCTTAATAATGTCCTTAATTACCATTAATAAGCAGCTATAAAAACAGACAGACAGACTTATGGAGTAACACTTTAGCTATACGCAGGGTTGGGGAGTAACGGAATACATGTAACGGGAATACGTATTTAAAATATAAATTATAAGTAACTGTATTCCACTACAGTTACAATTGAAATCATTGGTATTTAGAATACAGTTACATTCAAAAAGTATTTTGATTACTGAAGAGATTACTTTGCATTTTATTGTCATTTGTTTCATTTAATATTTAGTCCTTTCAGATGCAATAATGTCTACATATAAATGATGCAATCCAAAGTGCATTTGAACAGCGGTGAAACACTTTCTTATGATGTGTTACATTCATACGAGCAGACAGAGAAGTAAGTTTGAAGTAAGTTTGGAGCAGAAGAAATAGAAATAAACCTTGTGTAAATTGTCATCTTTACGCTAAGCTAAAATGCTATTTCTAGCTATTTCTAGATCATAATTTCTTTTTTTCTAGTAAGACCTTTGATATAAGGGCAAAAATCGTATTCTTGATAATAATTTTTGTATTGTTTTCCTGTACAAATATCTAAAAATCCTTAAAACAAGATAAATTAGATTGATCTTGTTTTAGAAACAACACTGCATAAGATACTTAGGTTTTTCAGAGAATGTATTTTTAACATGTGCATTTTGTCTTACTGTACTGGCAGAGTTTTTATAGTCAAAACAAGTGAAAAATCTACCAGTGCTGAAGAAGTAATCCAAAGTATTTAGAATACGTTACTGACATTGAGTAATCTAACGGAATACGTTACAAATTACATTTTACAGCATGTATTCTGTGATCTGTAGTGGAATACATTTCAAAAGTAACCCTCCCAACCCTGGCTATACGGTATATAGTATCTGTAAAGCATTATTTTATAGTTAATTGACCATTTATAAATATTTTTACTATTTATAATAATACATTGTTAAACTACATACAAATAGAATGTTTTTCATTTATTTTCACTGTAGCAAATATTTTATTATTATTTAATAAGTTCATATATAAGCAGTTTGATAATGGTTATTCATCCTTAGTAAGCAATCTGTTAATCATTCCTAACTAATGTATTTTAGTTGTTAACCAGTGATAAAAAAAGTGTTTATGAGAACTCTATCTCTCTATCTCTCTATCTATCTATCTGTCTGTCTGTCTGTCTGTCTGAATTAATAAAAACTTTAATTACCATTAATAAGCAGCTATAAAAACAGACAGATAGATTTATGGAGTAATACTGTAGCTATATGGTATATAGTATTTGTAAAGCATTATTTTATAGTTAATTGACCATTTATAAATATTTGTTCTCTTTTTAATAATACATTGTTAAGCTACAAACAAATAGAATGTTTTTCATTTATTTTCACTGTTGCAAATAATGTATTATTATTTAATAAGTTCATAAGCAGTTTGATAATGGTTATTCATCCTTAGTAAACAATTTGTTAATCATACCTTACTAATGTATTGTAGTTGTTAACCAGTGATAAAAAAGTGTTTATGAGAACTCTATCTGTCTATCTGTCTATCTGTCTGTCTGTCTGTCTGTCTGTCCTAATAATAACTTTAATTACCATTAATAAGTAGCTATAACAACAGACAGACAGACAGACTAATCAAGTAACACTTTAGCTATATGGTATATAGTATTTGTAAAGCATCAGTTTGTAGTTAACTGATCATTTATAATTTTTTGTTTTCGTTTTAATTATACATTGTTTAGCTACATACAATATGTTTTTTATTTATTTATTTTTTTTTCACTGTAGCAAATAATCTATTATTATTTAATAAGTTCATATATGAGCAGTATGATCATGGTTATCCATCCTTAGTAAACAATTTGTTAATCATACCTAACTAATGTATATTTGTTGTTGCAAACCAGTGGTAAAGAAGTGCTTATGAGAACTCTATCTATCTATCTGTCTGTCTGTCTGTCTGTCTGTCTGTCTGTCTGTCTGTCTATCTATCTATCTCCATTATGGTAGAATAATGTAGGCGATAACTTAGTTAAATAGTTTTCTGTCAAGTAAAACCTTTATTGCAGCAACTCAACTTGTATTTACAATGAAGAATGCTAATTCTTATTCTCTGAATCAGTGAAAAGAGATATTTGCTGCTGCTGTTTTGACTCTCTGTTCAAACTACCTTTGAAGTTAACTTTGGATATTAATAGGGTGTACTGAAATGCTCTGTCCATATTGCCTGTTGAAGAACATTACCATGTTATATCCCTCAACATGAGTACATTTGATTCTAACCTCAAAGTGTCATCAAGTTTTGCATTAATTTGGTTTCCAAGAAACATATAAAGTCTATTACAAAATAAGAGGTGGCGCTGTAATTGTTGCCATTAAAATTTTGACAGATCTGCACCAAAGCACATTCGTTTTTGTTCTTTGATTTAGTCCCTTGGCAACTCAAGACTCCTCAAACTGATATTCTCTCTAAACATGTTTATAGGAAAACAAATTGCCTCTCTGGTTGAGGAAATGAGAGGAGACAAAAAGTGATGAATGACACCAGAAAGAGTGTGGATGATGCTTAAATTCCCTCAAACCAAGAGTAGCTTAACTGGGCAGACTTCCGAAACCTCTCCATTGAGGTTGAACATGTAAGCGGCACCTAGCGCACAATGGCATAACAGACACACTTCAATTTAGCCCGCAGACAGGCAGTTAACAGCAGTTTAATCTGCATGAGACCCTATTCTCCTCAACATTCTGATCTAAGGCACTATTTTTAAAACAATCCAGCTCCCCCCACAAATACAGCGACGCTGCAGGCGTCTGCGAGGAATCCAGCATTTAAGATAAGAACACAGGCTCACTTGGCAGTGCACGAGGATGCTAAGTTTATCTGCATGACATGCACGTGATTCATGCAAATTTTTGCCTTGTTTCTACTGTTTGTTTGTTTCGACTGATGAATCTCTGGGACCTCGGGCATGTGGCAAAAGAGCTGATCATACATGGATTTTGAGATTTAAATAAAGACTGGAATGGATATCGTCCGTTTGCAAGTACAGTGGTGTTGGCGAATTTGGTGGGGTTAGACCTTATAGATTTTTAGATCTTACATTGAATCTTAATTCAGTTTACAGTTTCGTTTTCCATATAACAACAGATTATTTCAGCCACTTATTTATAGTTCCAAAAAGGACAAAAAACAAAAAAGGATAAAAGCACTATAAAAGTAGTTCATACAACTTGTGCACAATGTTGTAAGACTTCTGAAGCCATACAATAGCTTTGTGTGAGGAACTGACCCATATTTAAGTAGTTATTAGCTAGAAAATGTAAAGCCTTGGCAGCGGGAAGATTATCATAGATTAAAGATTTACATTTCAGTGTATTCCTTATATAAAACTATTGTATGACTTCAAAAGACTTGGACTATGGTGCATAAGTAATATTGACTACTTTAATGATACTTTAATGGTGTTTTTGTTCTGTTTGGAGAACAAAACAAAAAAAAAACAGTATTTTGGTCTATTTTTACAATCGTGGTCACTAACTATGAGCTGTTTCTGTATGCAAAAGAGCTGTGTGAAGATTCATTTTGTGTTCCACGAAAAAAAAAATGGCATATTAAAAATGAGGAAGAGTAAATAAAGACTTATTTTAAACTTTAGGTGAAAAAACAGGTTATTGACAGATTGATTGTGTAATAATGGCTTAACATCTGTCGTTTGAGGTAAACAAATTAGATCCATTGACTCCATTGAGAAAAAAAATGCTGTCGTTTTGTTCTCGTTTGGTGCTGTAATGACTTTTCCACCAGACTATCCTCCTATAGTGCTTCCAATTGCTAAATCTAACTCAGACTAACATGAGTATGTTTTTCCCATCTGGTACATTTATAGGTAGTGTTCTGTATTTTATTTTTGACGAAAGGCACTTCCCAGATTTAAAGACATCTTTTATGTTATTGGTCCATTGGTATCTCTTTGTCAAAACAAAGCACAATTTTATTTGCTTTAGTGTCTGCCAAATTAATTAAAATGTGTAAATGAACAGAGACAATATACTAGAAACAGTCTATATTCTGTTATTGAATTAATTAATATACATATATTACATATATTTTTGACAATATTTATTTTTAATACAGAAAATGCCCAACATACAGTATATATATATATATATATATATATATATATATATATATATATATTATTGTATTATTATTATTATTATTATTATTCTGCATTCATGTTCCAGATCTTGACTGTATGGTGGTGTTGTAAATGGTGAATGTAAATGTTAGGATTGGTCTTCTTTAACTCAGGAAACAAAAAGTTATTTTGTAGTTTTAGAAACTAGAGATAGATATTAATGAATATTAATTTAAAATACTACAAAAAAATCTCTGATTTACTATATCTCACTATTTTGCCACCGTCTAACATCAGTTAGCTTCAAATGCACCGTCTAGGTTGTTTCTTTTGTCTAGAGACTGTATCTAAACTTAGAAGCGATTCTCTGTTGTGCAAGTTGTTTGACATTCATCTCTGCTTCAGTTGAAATTCTTCTCCCATCAATGTCACAACACCCCCCCTTCTTCGCCCACTGTCAATGTTGTGCTTTTGCTTCCACATTTTTCACAGTGTCTTTGATATGTTCCATTGGAAGAGAGGTGTTGCAATTTAGAGCTCGGAGAATTTTTAGATCAAGACATAGCATTTCTCTATTCCTCCCTTACCCGACGGCTTCAAAGCCAGCTGGCACAGTTGCAGTCAAAAAGCTGAAAAATTATTTTTGAGAATGTTAGCGACGCATATGACCTGCTTATAAAAAGTGAAAGAATAGAATACATTGTCATTTTGATGAAAGAATGGCAAGATATTTGCAGTTTACTACTGTTGATATCGACTGTTAGAGTTGGCGAGGATTGTGTAATTGTTCAGTCAATTTTTACTGTCTAGCTCTGTATAATTTCCAACAGTAGAGTTCTTTCATTGAGAGAGAATAGGTATATTATTTCATGCATTCTAGTGAGCGGGAATGCGTGGTACACAGCCCACTTTTCAGAACAAGCATCTTCTTATTTTTCTGCTGAGAGATTGAGGTCATTGTTAATTGAAACACAGACACATGTAAATTAGTGTGAGATATTTTCCCCTGAATCTCTCTGACTAACGATGTCCTTCAATTAATTACTGGTTCCTGTCTCTGCTGCAAGCTAGTGCTCGTCAAGAGAAAGAGAAATTAAAGCAATAGTTCACCCGCAATGAAAATTCAGTCAATTTCTCACTGTCATCTCATTCCAAGCCCACATGACTTACTTTCTTCTGTGGAACACAAAAGGAATCATTTGGCTCCGGAAAATTTGGAATATATCTCATACGACTACATTTATGGTACTTTTAAGGTGCTCTTTTGACCTTTTGGAGCATGGAGACACTATATGATTTCATTGTATGGAAAATAACATTTTAAACAGTCTTCCTTCTCCAGTTGTGTTCCATGGAATGTTTGTAATGACATGGGAATGCAGAAACAATGACAGAATTTGCTCTTTTGGATAAACTAACACTTTAAATGGTCACTATATCTCAATATAAAATTAATAAAAATGAGTGGTATGATGTCATCCACACAAATCCACACAAGTTTTCAGTTTTCTAATGTCATTATTTTCCAAAGTATGCTGTATTGGACAAAAATTTCAAAACGCTCTGTTTTTGCTTGAGGAAATTGCCTTTAGAAGCAGAAACGTAGCAAAATCAATACGTTTTCATACTAGTGTGGGCATGGCCTTTATATGCAGTGAATGATGGTTTGTTCCCTTTCTAATAAAGTGTCACAATCACAATTTTTTTAAAGATGATTGAAGCTGCAGCCTTGGTGTCATATTACATTATGAGTGACACTAAAGGAGTGTAAACTGAATTGTTTAAGTGTTATTTTTAAAAACTGTCCTCCATTTCAAAGTTGACCAGAAAGAAGTCAAATTAAATACAGTTGCAATCGAAATTATACAATTTGGGTAAACTGAACTCTTTGTTCTCAAAATCACTCAAATGTGTATTAAAAACTTACTTTGACTGTTTACTGAGGTTTTAGTGTATGTGTTTTAATTAACCAGAATGTATTGCTGGTCAGGGGGGTTGAATAATTTTGATTGCAACTGTATACCATGAAAAGCTTACTGGTCTGCTCTAATAAAGCTTTAAGTAATTAATTTCAAAAGGAGAGCCTTTCCTTTCGACGACCAAACATTTCTTCCATGCTGATTTTTGGGATATAACCAATCTGACATGTGTATCAAACACCTGATTTCCCCAAACAGAATGCCTGCCACCCTTCATTTTAATCAGCTACTGGAAAACCGTCATGGTGTGCTTGACATACCACCTCTTACACAGTCCAGAAAACCAGGCACAGATCTACAGTATCTCAGCTCTGCAGAAAGATCCCCCATAACAATATTTATGAGATGCAATATCCACCCCTACAGACACAAATGATGTCCTTTTCGGAAAGACACATGTACCTGAGTATTGCGGGTGCTTTTGGCATGTTGCCTTTACATTAAGAGAAAAGCTTCCCTTCAGAACAGTGCCACTTTCTGAAGTAGTACTTAAAAAGGAGGGAAGGGACCTCTGGACTCTCCACCACTCATTGAAAGTTTGATATTGGAAAAGCGAAGACAAAAGAGAAAAAATGAGTGCTCATTTTGAAAGCACTCTGTATTCTCAGAGGGATGGCTAAGCGCATAGGGGGAGAGTTGAAATACTCTATCAGACTGAAAGGTTATGAGTTAATAACTGACTGAGAAATAGGATAGGAGAATGAATGCTTTTTGGCGTTTGAGCTAAGTGAAACTTGGGTCTTACAAACATGAACATATAGCAAAGGGGAATAGGTAATGGCTGTTACACCAGGATGTTAACATCAACATGAAATCAAAATTTACCCTGTTTACTTTCTTAATACATGTTCCTGGTCTTATTGTGACCGATTGAAAATGATTTGTAAGAACTTGCTCCACCTCTGAAAAGACTTTGCCCCTTCCCTCCAACCATCGGGCTCCATTTTAGTGGGGAACGCCCACTTTTCATGATCCAACCAAGTCCTGCCCTATATTTATATATTTTTTCATTTAATATCCTGTTCATCTTGGAAATACGCCCAACCTGATCTTAAAAAAAACAAAAAAAAAAAAACGACTGTGGCGACATTTCTGCAAAATAATATTTAGTGGCTCATTATACATATCGAGTGCCGCTAAAAGAGAATTGACTTTTTCTCCCAAACAAATTCGTTTAGAAGGTTTATGCACTATTGAGATTTAAATCAGCAAAACTGACTTCCCTACCCTAAACCCTTATGTCCCTACGTCATTTTATGGCACTTCTATGACACTTTCAACTCGCATACTTTTCAAAACTTGTACCCCAGTCCTTTGCATTGCAGGTTCAACACGGTTTCAGTTGAGCTACCGCACAATTTAATCCCATTTGCACAAACTTGTAAATGTAGTTGGATGACAGTGATCTCTGTTTACAGCGTACAGTATCATACAATATCTGTATCTTTATACATTTTATCAGAGTATTAGATTATGAGTTTAAGCATGAGTGAAGCATTACATTGCAATTCTACATGAATCAGCTCTCTAGTGACTAACACAGGAAAGCTGAATATAAATAGACCATTCATTTCTGTATAGTTATGATTCATCCAAAGTTGCACGGCATTCATTATTTATTTTATATCAGATCATTTTTGCTGATCTGCTACCCAACAGCAGGTACTTTAACCATAATATATGAATCTCTTTGCTTAAATTACCACTTGTAATCAACTATATTTATATGGTGATCAGACTGATCACACTGTGAATTCGACAACAGGAGGTTGAGAGTTCTGCTGCTGAAATTGTTCTATGCTTACAGTAATTTGAATCACTGTCTCAAGTGGCCGAAGCTGAAAGTTGTTGTTGAATGAATGGGCACGTGGGAGCTACAGTTTCCGGGTGAAATGTCCACAGAGTGGCGCCAAACAAAAGTAGTATTTATAGTTGTATATGATGAAATACACTCAACAGAAATGCATATTTTATTAACTCTTACCCCTAACCCAAAATCAAACCCTAAACCTAATTGTCAGTGGAGTAAAAATAAAATTTTAGAGCAAAAATGCAACCTCAAAATCATGCTTTCCATTGTTTATGTGAATGTGATTACTTCCTGGTTTCCACTGGACCAGAACCCATGTCTCGGAAGTTATTCACACAACATGCTATCAGTACCACCAGAGGGAAAGGTGATCGTGGTTGCTGCTTGTCAGTAATTCGGCAGAATGGGATTGTTTTCAGGGTAACTTTCAAAGGCTACATGTCAATACTCAGTGTTTATTGGTACTGAAGATACAAACCTCTTACATGTTTGTCCATTGCGACTGTGAATGTCAGGGTGAATTACATAGAGCGGCCATTAGACAATCTATTAGACAAGTGAGACAATCGAGCAACCAAGAGTTAGAAGCGCTTCCAAGTAATGAAGTCTTACAAGAACATGTTCTGCGAACTCGCATCTAATGCACAAACATTTTCGAAAGAACTTTGTCAAAAAGACTGTCTCACCAAAGAGAAAGAAACTGCCACTAACCCAGCCCTCCCTTTATTTTAAATGATCTAGCCCCCATCAACCCCAAACAATAAAGCAAACCATTCTCTTTTATCCAGCCTTCCCCTCTCAAGCATGGCTGCACAAATATGTCAAGCAATGCCTTGTATGAGCAAATGTATGAATGGTTCACTTGGTCGTAGAGAGCATACAGTAGCAGAGGAACTGAAGTGGTTTATTATTTAAAACCCATCATATGCTCATGAAACTTCATATCTTGAGCTTAGATAAGGTGTATTTGTTCATGTAATCCAAACCCAAGTCCCCCACCTGTCTTCAATCAGATAGGTATACAGGGGATCTGGATCTGTTTATGTTCTATGGATGCAACCAATCCTGCATCATCGTCACATATCTCATGTTATAATCAGGGAACCCCAGCAGACTAAATGTCAAGTTTTTTGCCTGCGAGCTGGGCAGGTTGGCATCAGTGTGAATGAGGTCACTTTGAGATGCCACATAGAGGAAGAGAGAAAAACCACTCATTGATTTCACTTTAATTATGTTGGACATTGGTTGAAATATACAATGAAGTGACTGCAAGATTTGTGAGCGAGGAACAGAATGCAAAATGTTGCTTAAGGAGCAAATGTGAAATCCACATTCCCTAAAAAAAGTACTGAGGTGGTCAGTAATGGTATCAGATGGTAATGCAATGGTACTAAATGATTACAATATTTATGTACCATTTCATTTTTATGGTGCTTCAAAGAATACTAGGTTTACCATAGTAGATGGTAAGAAAAACAGTCTTACCATGTTGTTCTTTGAAGAGTATCATATTCATGTATCCAAGTTACAATGCTTCAAAGAATACTATGGTATTACCGTAGTACTTTGATATACGGTATACCATGGGCAATTATCATTCTCATGCACCATGCACCATGTACATATTTACTGTACATGGTACTCCGGATCCTTCAAGAATAGTAAGTTTACCATTGTATATGGTATATGTCTACCATGTTATTCTTTAAAGAGTACCATATTCAAGTACCACAGTATTTACATGGTACCCCAACTCTTACAAAAAATCTAGAGGTCTGGTAAACTTGCAGCAAACCAGCTGCAAACTTGCCGCAAATTTCCCAATTATTATTTTCACATGCAAATTAGCTTTCGATTTGCCGCAAATGTTTGCCAGAATTTGCAGCTCTTCACTAGTAGTGGTGAACCTGCAGCAAACCTTTGGCGACAATGGACAATTTGCAGCTACAGGCAAACACTTCTGTGGCAACCTATGGCAACAAAAATAAAATAATCAGTGGTAAACTTATGGCAAGTTTGCTGCAAATTTGCCAGATCTCACGATTTTTGTAAGGGCAGGTACATCAAAGAATACGATGGTATTAATGTAGTACTTTAATACTGTATATACCATGGACGATAACCATATTCATGTGCCATGATACACTGAGATACTTCAAATAACAATATGGTATTACCATGATACATCTAAAAAAAACATAGGATTACCACAGTACAGTAGATGGTTATTCATACACCATATGGCATTACCATGGTACCATGTCCAAAATCATGGCATTAAGCAAAACTACCCAAACAGTACCAAAAATTCCATTGTGCTACAATATTATATATCCAAAAACCCATGGAGCATGTCCAAAATAACATTCTATTTCCATGGTATTTTCTACTGTGAGGGTCCTTTTTTGTAAGGGTACCATGTTACCATAATATAAGAATATTATAAGCTGCTTTTGCATCATAGCGCTGAACAGTTTTCGTCCCAAAACCGTACCTTTCCTTTCTTTTCCGTTTCTTTTTCTACTGTGGTGCAGTGAAATCAAGAGAATCTATGTAACAGATCCATCTGTTGGCGATGACATGAGAGGTAAACATTGGCGAGTGCACTATGGAGGATGATCGCATTTTCCAGTTTTTAGGACTGCGTTTTCCCCCTGGTTTTACTCTGCTAATATACAGGAAAGACATGTTCCATGTTGCAAAAATGAAAGCAAAGAGAGAAAGGCGAGAGGTTTACCATCATTTGCTGAGGTCTTGTGTATGCCACTGGAGACAAACACACAGAAAGGTAAAAGTTCCCAAACTAAGTAAAAATGATATTTATTGACAAAATATTGTATTAGCATTGTATGTAGAAAAATAAATGAAGACTTGGATTCTAGTTAATAAAACCATCATCAAAAATCATGAAGATACACTAAACATACACTATTTTTATTAACTTTTGTTAACTTTAGCAAAATATTCGCGAACTTGGCAAGCTAGAAACAATTTAAAGCACTTTAAGTTACTTTGGCATGGACAAATTGACAATCATAAGTCACCACTAAATCCCTTTCACCAGCACGGTTGAGTACGATTAGCTAAACGTGCCAAGAATTGCAGTCTGAGAACAGTTTATATTTGTGCCGTGCCGTACCGTGCTCAAGTGGAAATGCTACTGTAACTGTTCTGTACCATGCTCAGAACTGTTCGGCCCGATGGTGAAAAAGTGGCTATAGAGGCTTGACAGTGGGCCCTTTTGACTTAGTTTACAAAGCACAACACAGAAACAACCATTCAGAACGCCCTAGCATCTTTGCGACGAGTACCACTTTCCTTTTCTTCAGAAATGTAAAAATCTCATAAATTTTACATGCTGTCCAACGGGACAGCTCATCTCTTTCACCTTTATCTTTGTGTGCTTTGCCCAGCAACAATCCATTTACATAACTCTGACAAAAATATGCCCTTGTTTCAGAGACAATTTCGCCAAAGTAAAATAAATAACAATGGTGAAGGAACTGTCATAATGGAAGCTCACATGTCACAAGGAATGTTCCTAAGGCTGTGCAAGAAGTGGGTGTTATGCTGTGTGGGTGCATGCATGCATGTCTTTATCAACGATCATGTCAGAATGATTCATAATATGACAGGGTAGCCACTGTGCCGGCCCCGCCATCGCTTCCCGCTCACAAGTGGCTGCTTTGTGCCTCAGACTCAGCACAAGGGCCGTACAGCAGGACATGACTAGCTGGACCTATCCAGTGAGAGATGTCCACATTTTTGCTGCATTCAAAAACCTGGGAAGCATTTTAAAGGGATAATTCTCCCCAGATTTGGTCATCATTTGCACACACTTTAACAGGACAATAGGCGTGCTTGGAGCACAATGTCTGGTTGCTGGTTGTAGGTGGATTTTGGGCAGTTCCAGTTGGCCAGGCTAGGAAACCAGCTTAAACCAGCTAAGCTTAGCAAGCAAACAAAAAACTTGTTTTTTTTTATGTTGATTACAAATAAACCTATTTCATTCACTACTCAAAAATATTGATATAGTTCAAGCTAATTAAATAAAAAAAGTTTATTTCCCCCAACATTGGTGTGTACAATGTATTTTTATTAATTAAATTAATTATATATAGAGTATTGAGCACTGTACGCAATTTGTCATAGAAAAGTCAACAATATCTGCAGTATCGTATTGCCAAATTTCAGTGGTAGCTAGAGTAGTGCACAAAAAAGAGACAAAGAAAGAGAAGGTTTCTTCTTATTACATTTTAAGTGTAACAGCCTATGCTATTAGAGTATTGTGCTGTAGGTTTGACAACATGCTTTTAGAGTACTGTGCGGGTAGTTAGCGTGATGCTATTAGAGTATTATGCTGTTAGCTTAGCAACATGCTAATAGAGATGTGCAACATTAGCTTAGCAACATGCTATTATGTGCCCTACAATTGGAATTGGAAATATCGTAATTACTACATCTGAGCACATGAATGACCCAGCAAAGTCATATTTACGAATGGGAAAGTCGGAATTCTAGATGATACCGGCATGTTGACATGGAAGATGATGGGAAGCAATGATTTGCAAAATTATTTTAACTTCTGTACTTTATTTAAAAAATTTAATTTGTTTTATATGACAGTCAACTAAGACTCACCCTTCGCGGTTTGTTTTAAGCAAATTAACTGATCATTTGTTAGATACCATGCATGAATAAATCATATATGTTGTGTATAGGTGATGCAGGTTTATTCACTTATGTTTATTCACCGGAACGTTCATTGTGTTTTTGTTTGAGTTTGGCTTCTTCTGTATTTTGTTTCCCACTTGAACGCGTGACATGTCATAGTAACGTATGACCGACTTGGAGGTACGAGCTCCCCAGGTTAACTTGAAGGCAGCATTAGAGTCTTGTGCCATTTGCCTAGCATCATGCTGTTAGAGTTTTGTGCTATTAGCTTAGCAACATGCTATTAGAGTCTTGTACCATTAGCTTAGCATCATGCTATTAGAGTATTGTGCTCTTAGTTTATCAACATGGAATTAGTGTATTGTGCTGTTACATTTACATTTAGTTATTTAGCAGACGCTTTTCTTGAAAGTGACTTACAAATGAGGAACATAACGAGCAATTTGTCAGAGAAAAGTCAACAATCTGGAGTATCGCACTGCCAAGTTCCAGTGGTATCTAGAGTAGTACAGAAGCTAGAGCAGAATAAAGAGCAGAATAAAGAGATAGACAAAGAAAGGGTATTTATTGTTATTATTATTAAATAGTAAGTGCAACAGCCTTTAGCTTAGCAGCATGCTATTAGAGTATTGTGCTTTTAGCTTAGCAGCATGCTAACATCTAACTGGATTGATATCAATTGTGAGTCAAGTCTTCTGTTTTCTTGAGGAGTGAGGAGTGCAATTTGTGTGGCGTGTGGAGTGGCTGCCTACATATAACATTCCAAATCAGTCACGTATGAGGGTCCATGATAGTTAGGATGCTGCCTAAGAAGGAGGCTGCCGTTGCTGACAGTGGGCAGCAAGGCAGCTCACTGTGTTTTGGAACAGAGCTTCTCTGTCTCTCTGGATTTGACCGGTATAAAAAAAAGCGAGGAAGGAGGAGCAAGGGAAGCAGTGAGAAAGGAGAGGCGGCAACGCGGTCTCGCCAAGTCGGCAGGCAGCATCCATTCCTGTCATGAATTTAATATCCTAATGCGCTTTTGGAATCAGAGATCTAATAAGGAAATAGATGTAGTGAGTGGGAGGGAGGGGAAAAGGAGGGTGGCCCTTTTCAGTAATGAAATCTGGGCAGAAATCTCTCAAGCAATGAAGATAGTGAGAGAGAGGTTGCGGGAAGGGAGGGGTGAAGGCCTAAAATAAATTACAGAGACCGAGAGTGACACGCACGTCTCCAAAAGCTCTTGGAAATGCCAATATCTGGACTTATTTGTAGTGCAAAGATGCAGGAGTTGCAGTCGGGAGCAGAAAAAGAGCTTTGCAGGATGAAAAATTCAAGACTGAAGCACTGCTGACTGTGAACCTCAATCTGACGAGTTCAAAAGAAATACCCGGCTGCTCATCTGTTTCTCTCTCTCTCCTTCTCTCTCCAACACCCTTTTCTTTATCCCATTCTTTTGTATAGTTCAATGTTTCGATTGCGATGCCATAGCACACATTTGGACATTTAAGACACCACAGTGTAGTTCTCTTGCAAAGGAAAGAAAAATCACAAACAAGATTTCTTTAAATTGATGTCAAATGGGTTGCTGACGCAGTTTCATGTTTAATTTAAGTCTTCTGCTTCAGGACTTTTCTCCTGGAGTGTCTCCTCCAGAGTTTCAGAAGAGATTTCAACACTGTCTCAAACTGTGCTCAGATTTATCAAATATTAAAGCATTTATATATTATTAATAGCCCTTATTGTATGTCAACAATTGTTTAATTTGTATTCCTTTTTTTTTTATTTCTTCTTAGTTGATACTTAAATTCAACATGAAATGGCATTTGCAACCCATTTTATTTCATAATGAGCCATATTTCCAAGTGAAACAAGATACGTATTGGATTAAAAAAGTGGCCATTCCATACCAGAATCGAGTCAGACCTGATTTCTTAAATAAAATTGTCTTATTAGTTATTTAGTTAATGGTTGAATTTATCAAATTGCCTGAGTGGCCTAGGTGACATCAGCGGAAAATGAAAGTTGTTTCAGAGACTGAGCAAGCTATTGCATTTTGATAAAAGATTAAGAAGACTTTTTTTATTATTATTATTATATTGTACATAATAAGACCATGAATGTGTTTCAAGGAAGTAAATAGGGCCATTTTTTATTTCATATTGACTTCAAATGAAACATAACTGAGAACTACTCCTGAGCTATGAAAGACCAACCTTAATGCAATTAAATTTTCCTCTGGCTTACTGCACACACTTCTCTCTCTCTCTCTCTCTCTCTCTCTCTCTCTCTCTCTCTCTTACTCTCTCTCGATCACCTTATTTTCTCGTGAATATACATGTCTGTGCTGGTAATTACTGCGCAGATCGCTCTGTTATCTAGCGTAGAGGATGTGGTGTCAGTATGAATTAGGGATGAGACAGCCCTGCAGCTGATAGCTGCACTCGTTTTGAAGATAAAATCATCCACCCTTGCGGCTCCACCAGCACGTGCTCCAGTCCCCACATATTCTTTATGCTAAAATGCAAGCTAATTGCTATTATTAACCCGGCAGTATTCTCTGAAATAAATCGATTTGGCTGACCTAGTTTTTGTTTTGTGGTTTATTAACAGCAGAAGGTTTAGTAGAGCTTTAGCACTAGCATGCTGGCGTGATGATGGAATGGTTCTGCGGAGTTGTGGTGCTACGGCTTAGCATTTTAACAGCAGCTCTCTGGTCGTTACAGGATATAGGCCGTACCCTGTGTAGCTCTTAGAAATAGTCTAATTATGTTTCCTGGAATAGGGAAATAAATTTCACTAAACAATCACTACATAGGGTGTCCCAAGTGTGCACCAATGGATGAAACAGGAGATATTTGAGGCTAAAAACATACTGTTGTTTGTTTGTATCTAATGTTATATTTGACTATCCATCTTTTCATGCAACATTGATTATTTTGAGCGGAGAATGGTGGCACCAGTGCTTTGTGACAATAAGAGCTGGCACACTTGCATTTGAGCAAGCACTTTTATTTTCACAGCCTATTCACTTCAATGTTAGTGTTTGCGTGCCTCTGCGGCATGAAACATTTTTACGCAGTGCTGAGCTGCTTATCATTCTAGAGCCTGGTTACCTCCCTAGCTTTGATCAAATCCTAATTCTAGACACCCTCCCCGCTCCACCTCTGCTCGGCTTGCCATGAAAAAGCCTGACGCCAAAGGGGGGTTGATGGAATGTCATAGGTTATGAATGGGTGAGAAATGCTGAGCATTAAGAATATCCCCCCACCCGTCGGTCTAACCACCAACCCCTTCCTCCCCCCGCACTAAGCCGTTTGTTGCTGGCGTGACAGTAGCAACCGCTAACCGTTGCTAAAAGTAGCCTGCTTTTCCTAGCACTGGCTAATCTTACTTTGTTTCGCCAAGCTCCTAGTTTTCTCAAAGCTATACCTAAATAACTTCACTGGCTTTTGGGCCATGGCAGAGGAAATTATGGGCCGGCAATCAAAAGTGAGAGCGTTGTGTGGTTGCTGTGGATAAATCAGCGGCTTTTAAATAGAGTCGCGACATGATGCGGCCTGCTAAATGTATTCATGCACTTCTAATGCTAGACTTAATCATTCAACGTTCGAGTGTTTTTGTTTGTGGCTGGGGATTTTTTTTTTCTTCTTCTTTCTGTCTGCCGAGTGCCTAAAATATTTAACAAGGCTTGTGCTATTTTTGGCCTAAGGCTCATGCTTTCTGAGTGTTCCTTTTCTACTTCCTCTTTACAGTTATAATACAACTCCTGAATTTCAGTTGGAAGCACTTTATGGCATTTTAAAGTACATACAGAGAGTAAAACTGGTCAGTGTCCCGGTACATATCGTGAGATGATAGAAATGTGTCAACCAATATAGATTCTGCTGTAACGTTTATACTGGGGTACATCCAATGTGCCATTTGAAAAAAAAAATAATAATAATTCCGACAAAAAGCTAAAAAAACATTAGTCTGCTCTGCAAAATGTATCTCAGATGAACGCTTCCAGTCTAGACATGGAGTAACTGTAGGTTGTTTTTGGTTGCCAAGTAACATTAACACAGCTGATGTGTGGTCAGGGTGCGCATACATCAACTATTTCACAATGCCTTCAAATGTGACATATTTATATGTATAAAGTTTGAACAATTTTATGTCTTTTGTTTTTAACTCTAGTGTTGCATAATGTAAAGTAGCTTATGAACTGATGCCAGACTTCAGTGTTGTGACTAATCTTATCTTTTGGTTTGTATCCATCAACTTCCAAATAAAAATAAAACAATAATGAGATAAATGAGAAGTAGCCTAATTTTCATTTATAAAATATTTAATTTACAGGACTATAAAAAAATAGGCATTACAAGTAATTGGGTGATATATATATATATATATTTTTTTTTTTTCTTTTTTTTTAAATGGCCAATGCCAATAGTTACAGAGCAGAATGGCGGATGACCAATATAAAAGCCGATATACATCATACAATTTAACAAAAACAAGATGTACAACAAATTTACAATACAACATATTTTTAAAGTGAGACGAACACTTATTTTATACAATATTTACTCAAACGTGAAATAAATAAATAAATAAAAACTTCACTATCCATTGACAAATTATTGGTAGATTTTGAAACTGACACAAGGGAATGTTAACATTTCTGCTTATCGGCCAAGTGAAGACGGTTTAAACAAATATTTTGGCCTGGCTGATGGACCTTTCTATCACTAGCCATTACTATGTAGTTATGTAATAAATAAAGCACTTTAGGGTTGAATTTCTTTCACAAATTTTGATATTTACCATTACTGTGATGCAAGATTTTGGCCGTATTGCCCAAACTTAGAAATGGCATGGTGGCCATTGAATTTCATTTAAATTGATGCGCTTAGAATGCATCATTATCAGCATGCATATTGCAGAACTTGGCAGGTGCCACCATTCACCAAAGGACAGGGATCCCTTCAGTGTGTATGTTAATCACTTTCAATGCATCCTAGATCTCTGTCTATTTTTCACCTTTTTCTTCCTCCCCCCTCCCCCACCTCCTCTCCCTGCTGTGCATCTGTCTATCACAGTGACAGACAGATGGGATGTGCGTTGAAACAGAAAGAAAAAAAGCATGGAAATCTGCTGTTGTCCCCACAGTAAAGACCAAAGTCCTGAATTTGGAGACAAATCTTGGCGAGAAAAAGCTAATCTAAGAGCAGATTCTGCTGTAATGCTCTTAGCCTCTATGCCTTAACCAATCAGAACTGATCCTAGAACAGTTCGTCTACTCTGAAATTATTTCCCACTAGGCAAAAGGTTGGATCTTTGTTGCTTCGCTGTCATTTGTAAGCATGGTGTCGATGTGAATTCATTATTTCTTGAAGGATTTTCTCAAGTCTTGACACATGTCCATGAGATGGATGAATATTGTTTGAAAGGTTGGAAGCTTTGGTTCTCAATATTAATGGTGAATGTTAAAATATTGTTTGTGCCCAATATATCTTAAATTTTAAGATTTTAGATGTTATTTTATGACATCTATATCATCCCAGATCATCTTAGACGAGCATAATTTTCTATGCTGGTTCAAGCTAGGTCAGGCCTGGCTCCATAGGGTTCCTAACCCACCCAATCATGACCTTGGCCCACGCTCGCACCTTGACAGTCCTATGGCCATTGTTTGGTGCTGGTCCAGTTGTTAGACAACATACAGTAGGTAAGCTGTTCACCAGCAAATCTTGAGAGGTAAATCTGATTAACCAGCATGATATTTCTGATGAAGTTTGCTGACCACGGAAGAAAGGTTACGTTAGTTAAGCATTTAAGCTTGTGTTTTGATGGTAAACCTTGTTCTGCAAAACTCGCAAGATTCACATTTGCTGCTGCCAAGGTTAGGTTTAGGGTGTACGGTTGCTGCAGGACGCCAAAATTGTTTTTCCACCATCAGGCCGAACCATTATGAGAATGATGAATAATGGTTCCGGCAGCATTTTCCACTTGAGCATGTACGATTACAAACCGTTCCCACTCTGGATTACTCAGCATGGTTAGATAACTCAGGGTAGAGAACCATGCCGGTGGAATGGCTTTGTTGATGTGGTTACTCAAAATTAGTCACTTGCCAAGCCAGTCATCCTATTCCTGATTTCGCAGCACCAAAGTGGAAAAAGTAACCGTAACCTTCAGAACCCTTCAGCCCTATGTTGAAAAAGCTCCTCAAATAAACAGTGAATGAATGTTACAGAATAAGGTTTACCGTCTAGACACAACCCAGTTGGGGACACCAAACTAGCATCCCATGTACGGGACCAGCATCCAAAAACATGTGCTGGTGACCAGCTAGGCTAGTGGTTCTAGCAGGGATCATTAGTGTTTTGAACTGATCTGTGATCTTATTCATGCCTGTCCTTTCTCGTTGCACCCAGTGCATGCCTTAAAACAAATGTCACCCAGGCATAGCACCCCAGTCTAATCAGGTTTATTGCGACACTCCCAGTTCCTACAAACATACTGTCTAGGATTAGATTCAAAGGTCGTACATCGATAAAAGCACGCTGTTTATGGTGAGATGGGAGAGACCAGTTTGAGGAATAGCTTTCAGTACCTGCCATGACATGTCCCTATTGACTGAAGAGCAGCTTGTAGGATTACGTTGTTTCTACACATGGCTACCCAACGCCCAACACAAAGGCCTTGTTGTATCAGTGGGGTGTTTTTTATTTTATTTTATTTATTATACAACTGGCAGATTTTATCGATTTTTTTTTTTTTTTTTTTTTTTACTTTTGCAGTAGCGGCAAGATGTTACACATTTTAGATTTTGTTTTTGGATTACCGGAACGAGAGATTATACAACCTAGTCATTTTCAGTTACATACAGCTTAGTGTCCTAGTTCCCTATCTGTCACTCACTCGACGTTGGTGTCGATGTAGTGACACTAGGGGTCACTCTTGGGAGCCCGAGACACCTCTGGTCTTTGATAAAAGGCCAATGAAAATTGGCGAGTGGTATTTGCATGCCACTCCCCCGAACATACGGGTATAAAAGGAGCTGGTATGCAACCACTCATTCAGATTTTCTCTTCGGAGCCGAACGGTCATGCTCACTGAGCTGAATACTACTGTTCATTCACCTGCTGGATCTGACGGCGCATTTCAGCGGCTTCTCCCTCCTCTGCACTGGTGCACTGCAGAGAACGCCCCTGGGCGCTTCGGCAGAAAAACTAGAGAGTATATTTTCTGAAAGAGCATTTTTCCCCTCTAAAAGAGTATATATTTCTCTAAAAGAGCGCACACACGGAACGTCTTTTTAAAGACGCGTCTTTTTAAAGATGCTTTTCCGATTGTGTGTTATTCCTGGTTGTGCTCGTTATCTCTCGCCTTCTAACGGTCACGATCACTGTCTTTCGTGTCTGGGCACTGCTCACGCGGAGACAGCGTTCGTGGATGGTCACATTCTCATTGCGAGAATGTGTCCATGGCAACGTTGCGGTCGCGGCTCGCCTTCGTAAGGAAGCGAGCCACCCCAGAGGCTCCCGCCTCGGTCCTTTTACCCACGGGTTTGAGGCCAGCGCGGCTAGCACTGGGGGCGATTTGGGGACCCCAATGGGACTGCCTCCGCCGGGTATCCCCCCGCGGAACTCCCATTCCCCAGCACGCTCGTCTGCCCCGATCGGGCTTCCGGGTGAGTCCGCCGGCTCGTCTCACGGCGAGTTCGACCTCTTATTCGGAGCCCGCGAAAGTGATGAGCTCTCGAGCGCAGCATCGGAGAGCGGGCTCGTCCAGTCGGAAGCCTCGGCTGGGCTCCTCCCTTCGGGGTCGATCGCCCAGTCACAGGCCGACGCGGAGATGACGACATGCTTTCCCGGACAGCCGCGAGCGTCGGTTAGAGTGGATTTCACCGCTCTTCCCTGAACCCTCGCGGCTCTGTGATTGGTTCCTGGGCTCGCGGCGCCGCTCAAAGCCATGCCCCGCCCCGTTCCTTTCTTCCCGGAAGTGCATGAAGAGCTGACAAGATCGCAGGAGGCACCTTTTACTGCCCGGTCCCGATCTTTTCAGCTTCCCCGCTCTCACTACCCTCGATGGTGGGGCGGCCAAGGGTTATTCGGCAATCCCCCGGTGGATAAAGGCGCTCGCGGTGCACCTATGCCCGCAGAGCGCCGCCACCTGGCGTGGGTGCCCAAAGCCCCCGTCCAAGGCCTGTAGGTTTACGTCGTCTCTGACGGTCAAAGCCTACAGCGCTACTGGACAAGCCGCCTCCGCCCTGCACGCCATGGCTCTCCTGCAAGTCTGCCAAGGCGCTAAAGGAACTGCACGAGGGTAGTTCCGCCCCAGGATTGATGCAGGAACTGCGCTCGACGACCGACCTCGCTCTCCGAGCGACGGAGGTCACGGCACGGTCTCCCGGGCGGACGATGGCCACACTAGTGGTCCAGGAGCGCCACCTTTGGCTCAACCTGGTCGAGATGGGTGAGGCCGACAGGACACGATTCCTTGCTGCCCCCATTTTCCAGGCGGGCCTATTCGGCGACACTGTCGAGGACTTTGCCCAGCAGTTCTCGATGGTAGAGCAGTAGATGGATGCTAGCCGGCTTGTCCTGCCCCGGCGTGGCTCAAGATCCCCCCATCTACTCATCGCCGAGGGCGTCCCCCTGCGGTGACTGCACCGGCTCCGCCGCAGCCCGCCCCTCCGGCCCGGCCCCGGCGTGGAGCCCACCGCAGGAAGCCGACGCCACCCGTCTCACAGCCGGCACCAAAGAACCCACGGAGGTCTTCGAAGCGCCCCTGAGACGGGCGACCCAGGGACAACGAAACCCGCTGCTCTGGAGCTGGTAAGCAGATCTTCTTTTTGTTACCTTTTGCATTTAATTGCGCTGCATGCCCAAGTGGCTGCAGTACTCAAGAGCTCCGCAAGAGTGGTTTCCTTGTTCCCTGGGTCACATATTCGGTGTGTACGGCTGGCATCACGACCACCGTCCACCACTCCATTTGGCAGGTTGGCGCTCCAGCGGCGGTCTCCCGCCCTGAGCGCCCAGCTGTGGCACAAATCCGCCCCCGATGTGACAGTCTCCACGGGTCATGAGGACAGGCCTCTTCCTCCCCCGTCCCAGGCTGTTCCGGGGGTGGTCACAAGGAGCCAGGTAAGTGCTTCGATGTCCTCGGACTCAGCACGGCCACGATGGGGTGTGGCACCTCAAGCTCCGCCCCGCTGCGAGACCCCACCCGCCGGTACATCCGATGACGTTGTCCCTTTGGTCCCCCTTGCGCGGAACTCGGGTGCATGGCTTGCGCTTTCCAGTCCGTCGCGAGGGCTGGTCCGGACCGTCCGACTCGGCTGCACGATTCACTTCGCTGGGCATCCGCCCAGGTCCAGCGGTGTCCACTTCACCTTGGTGAAAGATGGAAACGCTGCTACCTTGCGCGGAGATCGCTACCCTCCTACGGAAGGACGCGATAGAACCTGTCCCTCCAGCCGAGATGAAGAGGGGGTTTTACAGCCCCTACTTCATTGTACCGAAAAAAGGCGGTGGGTTGCGGCCAATCTTGGACCTGCGAGTACTGAACCGGGCCTTACACAGACTCCCGTTCAAGATGCTGACGCAAAGACGCATTCTAGCGAGCGTCCGGCATCAAGATTGGTTCGCGGCGGTAGACCCGAAGGATGCGTACTTTCACGTCTCGATCCTTCCTCGACACAGACCCTTCCTGCGGTTTGCGTTCGAGGGTCAGGCGTATCGGTACAAGTCCTCCCTTTCGGCCTGTCCCTGTCTCCTCGCGTCTTTACGAAGATCGCAGAGGCTGCCCTTGCCCCGTTAAGGGAGGTGGGCATTCGCATTCTCAACTATCTCGACGACTGGCTAATCCTAGCTCACTCTCGAGACGGGTTATGCGCACACAGGGACCTGGTGCTCTCACACCTCAGCCGACTAGGGCTTCGGGTCAGCTGGGAAAAGAGCAAGCTCCTCCCGGTTCAGAGCATCTCTTTTCTCGGTTTGGAGTTGGACTCAGTCTCCTTGACGGCGCACCTTATGAACGAGCGCGCCAGTCGGTGCTGGCCTGTTTGAAGGCGTTCAAACAGAAAACAGCGGTTCCACTGAAACATTTTCAGAGGCTCCTGGGGCATATGGCGTCCTCGGCGGTGGCCACCCCGCTCGGGTTGATGCATATGAGGCCGCTTCAGCACTGGCTCCAGACTCGAGTCCCGAGACGGGCATGGCGCCACGGGACACACCGCGTGGCCATTACGTCGGTCTGTCACCGTCTTTTCAGCCCTTGGACCGACCTCTCGTTTCCACGAGCAGGTGTTCCGCTAGAACTGGTCTCCAGGCGCGTCGTGGTCACGACAGACGCCTCCAAAATGGGCTGGGGCGCTGTTGGCAATGGGCACGCAGCTGCCGGCCTCTAGACGGGTCCGCAGCTGCGTTGGCACATCAACTGCCTCGAGTTACTGGCAATTCTGCTCGCCCTGCGGAGGTTCCGGCCATTGATCCAGGGCAAGCACGTGCTAGTTCGGACAGACAGCACGGCAGCGGTAGCATATGTCAACCGCCAAGGCGGTCTGCGCTCCCGCTGTATGTCATAACTCGCCCGCCGTCTCCTCCAACGGAGTTAGCAGCACCAAGTCGCTGCAAGCCACTCACATCCCGGGCAACCTCAACACTTCGGCGGACGCGCCGTAACAACAGGTTACCCTCAAGGGAGAGTGGAGACTCCACCTTCAGGTGGTCCAGCTGATTTGGAGTCGATTCAGTCAGGCACAGGTGCACCTGTTCGCCTCCCAAGAATCCTCCCACTGCCCGCTCTGGTACGCCCTCACCGAGGCCTTCCTCGGCATAGACGCGCTGGCACAGCTGGTCCCCTGGCATTCGCAAATATGCGTTTTCCCCAGTGAGCCTGCTCGCACAGACCCTGTGCAAGGTCAGGGAGGACGAGGAGAAGGTCGTCCTGGTAAGCACCCTACTGGCCCGCCCAGACGTGGTGCTCGGACCTCACGCTCCTCGTGACAGCTCCCCCCAGGCAAATTCCCCTGAGAAAGGCCCTTCTTTCTCAGGGAAGGGGCACCATCCGGCACCCGCGCCCAGACCTCTGGAATCTCCATGTCTGGCCCCTGGACGGGACGTGGAAGACCTAAGCCGTCTCCCACCTGCGGTGGTAGACACATTCACTCAGGCTAGGGCTCCCTCTACGAGGCGCCTGTATGCCTTTAAGTGGTGTCTGTTCGCTAAGTGGTGTTCTTCCCATCAGGAAGACCCCCAGAGGTGCGCAGTCAGATCAGTGCTTTCCTTCCTGCAAGAGAGGTTGGAAGGGAGGCTGTCCCCTTCCACCTTGAAGGTGTACGTTGCTGCCATAGCAGCACACCATGACGCAGTCAACGGTGAGTCCTTAGGGAAGCATGATCTGATCATCAGGTTCCTAAGAGGCGCCAGGAAGCTGAATCCCTCCAGGCCACGCCTTGTTCCCTCATCGGACCTCTGTAGTTTTTCAGGGTCTACAGAGAGCCCCCTTTGAGTTTTGCAGTCAGCCGGGCTTAAGGCACTCTCCTTGAAGACTGCCCTCCTGACTGCGCTCACTTCCATCAAGAGGGTAGGTGACCTGCAAGCGTTCTCTGTCAGCGAAACGTGCCTGGAGTTCGGTCCGGGCTATTCTCACGTGATCCTGAGACCCCAACTGGGCAACACCCAACACCTTTGCAAGGTTCTACAACCTCCGGGTGGAACCGGTTTCGTCCCAGGTAGTGGCACGCAACACAAGCGGATAAGCCCGGGATAGCCGGCCGGGTGTATCGCTTGCACATAGCGCCTTCCACCTCCTTTTGAGCTGAAGACGTGCGCTGTTAATTCCCAGTAGTGTTCACAAAGGTTGTTCCCTGGTTGACTTCCTCCGAGCCCTGTGGCAGTCGAGTTTTCGGAGAGACTCGATGCCGGCCCAGTACACGCGCTAACTAAGAGCCCGGTTCTGGGGTAGGTGCTCCGCATGTGGCGGTTCCCTGTAAGGCTAACCCCATGCGATCTATATCTTCCGCTAGTTCGTTTCCCTACTGGCAAACTGCGTCTTCCTTGGGCAGAGCCCCTCAGTCTCCATGTTGTAGTAACTCCTCCCCCATTGGGTAGGATCTACCTTGAAGGCTCTCCACATGGTTGGAAAGACCATGTGATGTATTTTCCACTTAAATATCCCCCCCTCTCTTGGGGCGAGGTGTGGTCTCCGTGGTGTCCTCCCCTTGGGAGGGACACCCCCGACTAGACCTGGCGGCCCAGTCGGATAATCCCCCTTCTTTTTTAGGGAGTGGAAAAAGAGAAGGGGAAAGAGGCCATGACTGGGTTAAGCCTGTCTCTATCTCTGGGTAGTCGACTTGTCCCCAAAAAGGGCCGTTCGACACTCATAACTGTGTTGGGGGAGGTTACGTGTCGACCTGGTGTGCTGGCTATGAGGCACACAGCAAGTCTGCCCACCACACACCGCCAGTTCACGTAACACAGTTCAGCCTTGTGGCGTTTTGTATAGGGACCCCTAGTGTCACTACATCGACACCAACGTCGAGTGAGTGACAGATAGGGAACGTCATGGTTACTGGTGTAACCTCCGTTCCCTGATGGAGGGAACGAGACGTTGGTCCCTCCTGCCACAACGCTGAACTACCCGCTGAAATGGCCGGACCTTATATCGGCTCCTCAGTGTAAAACCTGAATGAGTATGGTGCATACCAGCTCCTTTTATACCCGTATGTTCGGGGGAGTGGCATGCAAATACCACTCGCCAATTTTCATTGGCCTTTTATCAAAGACCAGAGGTGTCTCGGGCTCCCAAGAGTGACCCCTAGTGTCACTACATCGACACCAACGTCTCGTTCCCTCCATCAGGGAACGGAGGTTACACCAGTAACCATGACGTTTATTTCTCCTGGCAAAACAAGTCAGACATCAAGACTGTCAATCACTCTTTTGCTGGTAAAACATTTATTATTGGTCAGCAAGAGATTAAATGGAGTACTTTGAATTTGTATTTGTTATTTGTACGTGGCTAGGGTAGAGTAAAACATGCCCAGTGAAAATATCTAAAGATCCTTAAAGTAAGATAAATTCAAATGAGAGGCAAAACTGTAAAAGATAATAAAACTTGTTTTGTGAGCATAGAAATTGAATATTTTATCCTGAAGTTGGCATTTTTTTCTTGTTTGATGCATGAACCTCACAAAATGTTGTTAGATTTATGCTTAAAACAAGGAACCTCTGCATATGAGGTATGAAAATTAAACTTAATTCAAGATATATTCTCTGAGAAAAAAAGTCTTAAATTAAATGTATGTTATTTATAAAGACCCCATGAGTTCACTTTACAAGCACAGTTGTCCTATTGAAACAGGATGTTGAGGCGCGACTTATAGAAGGGCTCATCCCCATTTTCTGAAATAGCCAATAGGCTTTAGTCATGTTTTAAGCAGTGACTTGCTACTTGCTAGTCAGTTGCATGTGGTGGTATGAGGGGGAGGGACATTTACATTCTGGAGATAATTTGATTGGTCAAAAAGTGGTGTAATGCAGGATGAGTCATCAGAATTTTAGTCAGTTTTCCCATAAGAGAAAAACTGTCAAATGAAATGCGTATATATATATATCCGCTAAAAAGCAATTTTGTCAACATTTTGGAATACACATTAGCATATAGATGACCTCAGTGATCATAGACATGGACTAAAAGCCACAAAACTCAAATTGTGATTTCATGGGTCTTTAAGGATGTTTAGATAATTTTATTGGACAGCAAGACAAAAAATCTGAATAAGAAAATAATTTTTGTGGTGAAGGGAAAAGGACATGAGTTCAGATTTGAAAAACACATGCTACTCATGGGTTACATGTGAGTTACAGTAACTCACTGGGACAGGAACTCAAGGTCCCAGCCAAGAATGGCAGGTCACGATAGAATCATGCATATCTATTATTTTTATTTCTTATTTTGGCTGACACTCTGAGTTACCAATCTGGGTGCCCGTTTTAGAGTGCTGGCATTCAGTGAAGCATTCCGGGCAAGGTAAACACTTAACACTTAAACATTTATGCAGATCTGCTATTTTATCAGTGTGGTTTCTCGCCAACATAAATGAATAGGTGTTACAATGCCCAGCTCTGCCTTTGCTCAGGGGGTGAATGCTTCACAATGTGTAAATTTGTGTTTAAAGGCAGTGCCGAAAGTGCCAATAACATGCACTGTAAAAAGTGGAAACCTGCTCTAACGCTTAATATTGTTGATGGTGTAGCCTAATGTTTTCAGGTTGATTCAGACATGCTAAATAATATTGTTTGACTGGAATCAAGACCATTAATTTCGATGTTACAGTATGAAGCAATTTTTTTTCCACCACAGCGATGGTTCTGTGACTGTAGTCAGCTAAGCTCTTGTCTGTGACATAAAACACAAATAAAACAAAAATATAGCAATAAAAAAGATGTGATTCTCTGTCTGCAAGCTCCTAAGAGAGAGAGATCTTGACATCCAAGACATTTCATGCACCTGCATTTTTAATTTCCACCTAGACCACTCCACGGGGCTCTAGTCCCTTCATGAGAGATCTGTCAAAAGCCAGATGGAGATGTCTTGTCCCGTACCCTTTCATTCCCCTATCTCTCTCTGTCATAAACCAAAGCACTATACTGAAAACGGCAGCACCATGCCATTACGGTGTTTGAGGCGAGCCGAGTGCCCCGAATGTAAAAATAGCATGACACACTGTCTGCCGATTGTTAATGTAATAAAATAAATGATTTGTTAGCTGTCTCAGTGTTTAGTGATCATGCAGTGGCTTAAGTGGTAGAACAGCAGAGCCAAACAACAGAGACTTGCAGATGTAATCAAATTAAGAATAGCTTGGCTCAAATTACTGCCAATTTAGGCGCAAGGACAAAATGTACGTAACAGTAATGTGTCCTTATAACATTTTCTGGTTTGTGGAGCCATTCGGTGATCAGGTGACAGACAAATCAAAGGAAAGCAGAAAGAGAGGGACTGGCAGTGTTAAGCAAGCATCACTTTGGGGTTTTCTCATGAAACCTGCCCTGTAAATGTCCTGATTATGATCCCAAATCAATACAAATATCTACAAGTATCATATATTATCATTAATTCTATCATAATATTTTGCATAAGGAAAATGAAGCCTACACCATTATGATTTTTTTTTTGCAGTGACATATTTTACATTTTACCTCCCAATTCTCATTACGGTAATGCATCTGGATGTTTTACTTTTACTATTCCCATTATTTTTAGCGATAATTCTCATTACCATAACACAGTTTTTTTTTTTTTTTTACTGTAAAATGAAAGGCAATACCAAAGGGAGTACTACTATGAAATTTAAATAATTTACAATTAAATTGTTTTAATTTTTTTTTTTTTCTCAGAATGCAGTAATAAGAATATCCTTATGACCATCTTTTTTTTATTTATTTATTATTATTTTATTACTGTGGTAATGATAATTGGGGGTACAATGTGCGAAACTGCTATGATACTGCTTATAAAAATAGGCTTTATTTTATATATGCAAAACATAATTTTTTTTATTATTATTATTATTTCTTTTGAGTTTAAAGTGAAATGTAAACATTTTCTTCATTGCAAGAAATTTTTTTTTTCTTGTTTTCAAGTGAGAAAAGCATTTTAAAAACAGATACACTTACATATGAAGCAAAATTACATAAGATGTTCTGTTGTGTTTTCAAAGAAATCCTACAAAATTGAGTAACGTTTATGCTACAGCACAGCGTTTATGCTACAAATTATTTATTTAATTAATTAATACAATTTGTTTTAAAGGGAAAACAAGTTTATAACCCATTGACAAATATTTGTTTCTTGTTTTAAGCTTAGCCCCACTAACTATTGTTAGATTTATCTAAAAATGAGACTTAATTTCTCATTTCATTCTGCTTCTCTTGTATTTTAAATTTTTACTGAAAAGTAAGATAAAAAATAGATTTTTATTGTTCATATTTGAATAAACCCCTAACACTATATATTAAACTAGTGTGTAACTCCACACTAGACATCAGTGATGCCTCAAATCACGTAGCTTATTTGCAACCACCTAGTAACGCCCTATCAAACACCCAGAACACCCTTGTATTAAAACATTAAACAAATGGACCAAAAATGCCCAATGGAGTAAGATAAACTTAAATTAAGAAATCAAAATATCTTGTTTTAAGAGTGTTTAGATGTTAGATACTTTAATACAAGACTACAGTAGTTACTTTTTACTCTACACATTTGTTTTAATCCTCTGAAAGTTTACTTCACTAAAAGTTTCAAAGTTCAGTACAGGATTAGTTTATCAGTTACACTGAGATAATCGTGAGAGAGCAACTACAGAAAAATCACTTTTTTAACTCTTTGAAAGTCTCATCCCAATCCACCGTTCTTTATCCGCTCTTATCCTCCTCTTAACCTTTGAGTCTTTACAGACAGTCTTTCTCAGCAGGGAAGAAAGCGCTCTGACAGGCCTATACGATAAATATTAAAGATGAGAGACGCCAGGCCTCTAATTTACACATTTATCTTGCTTAGTCATATTCTGAAATCTATATGCTAATTAATAGCTTTATCTTTCTGCCCAAGGCTCAAAATGTCCTGTTAGAAAAGCTTCCAACACCTCTGCAGTAAAAAAAAATAAAAAAAACTCGTACTTTTCTTTTGTTTCCAAGTGTCCGTTAGAGGAAAAACATCTGTCTTGTTTTCAAAGAAATCTAACAAAATGTATTCATGTTTCTGCTATAGTGTGTATAATAAAAACTATTTTCCAATGGGGTAAGAAAAAAAATGATTCATAGGAAAAACAAGTTTATTTTTCTTACCCCATTGGCAAATCTTTTTTTCTTGTTTTAAGCATAAACCCCTCTAAATATTGTTAGAGTTCTAAAATGACAAAAATACAGATACAGAAAATTATTTTTGCCATGTTGTCCTTTGCATGCACCGTGTAAAAAATAAATAAATAATAATACAAAAAAAATGGTTCTATATGAATCTGCAGTATGCATTGCAGTGGCTTATCAGGCAGGAAGGATTCCCGTAAGCGGCGAGTAATGCAAGTATCCATAACCTCAACCGCCTGCCTGACTGAAACTATCGATCATCGTGCTCAACACCCCCATCCCAGCATCTCTAGTGGCTTCTCGAATTGCTTGCCTCATCATCATCCAATGGAACCAGAGTCAAGTGACAGACTGATAGAATAACCTTCAACCCAGACAGAGGTCAAAGGTCCAGAGAGGCGATTCTGCTAAGTAACAGGCCATACAAAGACACAATGACATAACCAAGGTCAGAGCTGATACAAGGATTAGAGTATGATGAAAATAAAAATTATTACTGTATCAGTGGATAAATGAAAACAAGGGAGGTAGGGGATTAATTCTGCCAAACTACATGTATTTACATCTGGGGTTAGGTTACAAAGACTCCAACAATGTGTAACTGCAAGATTTTTCCCAGTATTGCATATTGAAAGTTCCTCTATTTTTGCTCTACTTCTAGCGTTTCAGCGTTTTAACAGATTCACTATGGATTGTGAGCAGGTTTTACTCAACATCAGCAACATCAAGCAATTAAAATATTTTAGAGCAGAGCATAACAAATCCAGGGTGTGCTGAGTGAATCCAGCCAGGTCTCCTAAGCAACCAATTGGCCCGGTTGCTTGGGAGGGTCGAGTCACATGGGGTAACCTCCTCGTGGTCATGATTAGTGGTTCTCGCTCTTAATAGGGTGTGTGGTAAGTTGTGTGTGGATCGCGGAGAGTAGCATGAGCCTCCACCAGGGTTGGGAGGGTTACTTTTGAAATGTATTCCACTACAGATTACAGAATACATGCTATAAAATGTAATTTGTAATGTATTCCGTTAGATTACTCAAGGTCAGTAGCGTATCAGAATCAGCTTTATTGCCAAGTATGCTTACACATACAAGGAATTTGTCTTGGTGACAGGAGCTTCCAGTGTACAACAATACAAAAACAATACAAAAACAGCAGCAAGACATAGATAATAATAAAAAAGAAAAAATAATTATACACAAACGTACAGACACACACATACATACATACACACATACACATGGGTAGTGCAAATCTAATACAATCTGTTA
The DNA here is from genome assembly GCF_019703515.2 of Myxocyprinus asiaticus. Lineage (NCBI taxonomy): Eukaryota > Metazoa > Chordata > Actinopteri > Cypriniformes > Catostomidae > Myxocyprinus > Myxocyprinus asiaticus. The sequence continues at coordinate 7,604,671 of NC_059393.1, forward strand.
TGTACAGTGTAAATACAAATCTGTTATGTACAGTGCAAATGTTTTTTTGTTTTTTTTCAGAGGAATGAAATGGCAGAAGAGGTTGGATGTGTTGAATAAATATATGAAAGACTAAACTATGTATTGCACGTAGTTATTGCTCAATGGGGCAATTTAACTGTTCATGAGATGGATAGCCTGAGGGAAAAAACTGTTCCTGTGCCTGATGGTTCTGGTGCTCAAAGCTCTGAAGCGTCGGCCAGAAGGCAACAGTTCAAAAAGGTAGTAGGCAGGGTGAGTGGGGTCCAGAGTGATTTTTCCAGCCTTTTTCCTCACTCTGGAAGTGTATAGTGCTTGGGGGGGGGGCAGGGGGCAACCAATAATCCTCTCAGCATTCCGAACTGTCCTTTGTAGTCTTCTGATGTCTGATTTCGTAGCTGAACCAAACCAGACAGTTATTGAAGTGCAGAGGACAGACTCAATGACTGCTAAGTAGAACTGTATCAGCAGGTTGAATTTCCTCAGCTGGCGAAGGAAGTACAACCTCTGCAGGGCTTTTTTCGCAATGGAGTCAATGTGGGTCTCCCACTTCAGGTTCTGTGAGATGGTAGTGCCCAGGAACCTGAATGACTCCACTGCTGCCACAGTGCTTTAGAATGGTGAGTGGGGTCAGTGTTGGGGGTGTTCCTCCTAAAGTCCACAATCATCTCCACCGTTTTGAGCGTGTTCAGCTCAAGGTTGTTTTGACTGCACCAGACAGCCAGCTGTTTAACCTCCCTTCTGCATGCAGACTCATCGTCATCTCGGATGAGGCCTATGACAGTGGTGTCATCTGCAAACTTCAGGAGCTTGACAGAGGGGTCCTTGGCGATGCAGTCATTGGTGTAGAGGGAGAAGAGTAATGGGGAGAGCATACATCCCTGGGGGGGCACCAGTGCTGATTGTACAGGTGCTGGAAGTGAGTTTCCCCTGTCTCACAAGCTGCTGCCTGTCTGTCAGAAAGCTGGCAGATAGACATGGGAACAGAGAGTTGGTGTAATTTATTCTGGAGTATAGCTGGGATGATGGTGTTGAAAGCCAAACTGAAGTCCACAAACAGGATCCCTGCATATGTCCCTGGTCTGTTGCAGGATATGATGCAATCCCATGTTGACTGTATCATCCACAGACCTGTTTGCTCGATAAGCAAATTGAAGGGGATCTAGAAAGGGTCCAGTGATGTTCTTCAGGTGGGCCAACACCAGTCTCTCAAATGATTTCATGACCACAGACGTCAGGGCGACAGGTCTGTAGTCATTTAGTCCTGTGATTTTTGGTTTCTTTGGGATGGGGATGATAGTGGAACGTTTGAAGCAGCATGGGACTTCACACTGCTTCAGTGATCTATTGAAGATCTGTGTGAAGATGGGGGCCAGCTGGTTAGCACAGGATCTAAGATATGCAGGTGAAACACCATCTGGGCCCTGTGCTTTCCTTATCCTTTGTTGTTGAAAGACGCGGCTCACATCATCTTCACAGATCTTAAGGGCAGGTTGAGTAGCAGGAGGGGGGAGGAGGGGGGTTGCAGGAGGTGTTGGTATTTGTGTGAAGTGAAGGTCAGAGTGGGTGTGGGGTGTGAGATTGGGCCTTTCAAATCTTCAGTAGAACACATTCAGGTCGTCAGCCAGTTGTTGGTCCACCACAGGGTTGGGGGAAGGAGTCCTGTAATTTGTGAGTTGTTTCATGCCACTCCACACTGATGCAGGGTCGTTAGCTGAAAACTTGTTTTTCAGCTTCTCAGAGTATCTTCCTTTAACCACTCTGATTCCCTTATTCAGTGTGTTCCTGGCCGGATTGTACAAGACTTTATCCCCAACTCTGTAAGCATCCTCTTTGGCCTGACGAAGCTGCCTGAGTTCCGCTGTAAACCATGGTTTGTCGTTGTTAAATGTTAAATAAGTCCTAGTAGGAATGCACATATCCTCACAAAAACTGATATATGATGTAACAGTATCTGTGAGCTCGTCCAGATTGGTGTCTGCAGCCTCAAAAACACTCCAATCCGTGCAGTCAAAGCAGGCTTGTAGTTCCAGCTCTGCTTCGTTGGTCCATCTCGAATTCTAAATTCTAGATTCTAAATTCTAAATACTTTGGATTACTTTTTCAGCACTGGTAGATTTTTTTACTTGTTTTGACTGTAAAAACTCTGCCAGTACAGTAAGACAAAATACACGTTAAAAATACATTCTCTGAAAAACCTAAATATCTTATGCAGTGTTGTTTCTAAAACAAGATCAATTAAATTGATCTTGTTTTAAGGATTTTTAGATATTTTTACAGGAAAACAATACAAAAATTATTATCAAAAATGTAATTTTTGCCCTAATATCAAAGGTCTTACTAGAAAAAAAGAAATTATGGTCCAATTCAATAGCAGGAAAGTATATTTAAAAAACAGCTAGAAAAAGCCTCTAATATTTTACAAAATGATTAAGAAACAAACTCGCAAAACATAATTCAAAAAAGGACTGTATCACACACATTTTTAGATGTGCTTTCTAGCTATACCATGCCTGTTGGCATCGTAGCAGAATGTGTCAAGAAACTTGTAGTAATCTGAGAGAATCGGCAGCATATGCAGAGGTCCCGCCTGAGGGGCCAATGTGTCCCACGAGCTTAAACTGTTCCCTTGTGCGGTGCGCCCATTTACTCCATCATAAAGAGGATTCTGAAGAGGGGTATGTGCCATTAGCAAGCTGTGGCTCTGTGTCCTCTGAGAAGACACACTCTGGAGGCTTGTTTTAACATTGTGGCATTTATTTCAATAATGAAAAGACACAATACTGCCTATATCACTCTTAGGCCAGTATTGAAACGTGAATGTTTGGAATGCATTCCAATAGCATGGTCCCACTGTATGCACATAAAGAAAGACTTCAAGGAATAGCTTTCTGTTTTGACAGATTTCCTGTTTAAACAGGAGGTTTGGGCGGGACATTGTAGAATTTTTAAGTTGCCAATAGCTGTAGTTATATCACAGCCATCAACATACTTAGTACTCATCTGCAAGTGGTATTTGGGGAAGTCTGTGTGGTGAAAAATGAGTCATTACTATGAGGTCAAGTTTACGCTTATGACTGGTATAGTGCGCCATATGGGAGCGCAAATTTAACGTGTACTTGCATTTCATTATGAATTGCACTAACACATTTCAGACCACAGTGACATGAAATAAAACTTGCGTAGCTATAATTTTCTGAATTCGCAAACTTAGTATGTTTCTGGCCCAGTTTGTGGTAATATCCACAACAAAGCACCTCTTGTGATAATTTTGAGAATGAAGCACAGTTGTGCTGCGTTATAAATTGCGCTCTGACACATTTTGGACCACTATGACATGTGAAATAGAACGTGCGTAGCTATAAATTTCTGCATTCACAAACTTAGTATGTTTCTGGCCCAGTTCGTACTAATATCCACACAAAAGTGCCTCTTGTGGTAATACTGAGAATCAAGCACATTTGTGTTGTGTTATAAATTGCACTCTGACACATTTTGGATCACAATGGCATGTGAAATAGTAAGTGCATAGATATAACTGTTTGTATTTGCAAACTTAGTAAGTTTCTGGCCCAGTTCATGGTAATATCTACACAATAGCACTTCTTGTGATAATGTCGAGAATGAAGCATACTTGTGTTGCGTTATAAATTGCACTCTGAAACATTTCAGACTACAATGACATGTGAGAATCTGGTATGTTTCTGGCCAATTCATGCTTACATCCACACAATCCAGCTTGCCAGAAGCATTGGCATTCATAGAGCATGTTTCTGGCGCAGTTTATGCTAATGTACACTATACTGTATGCTGAGATTGTAACAAAAATCAAGCTTGCATGCTAGAAGCGTTCGTGTTCACATATTTGTACAGAGAATACGTCTTGCCTAGTCTATGCTAATGCCCGTTATAGTGCTCCTAGCTGCAATGCTGAGAATGCTGCATGTATTGCATTGCATAAATTGCACGCTGACACATTTCAGAACACAAAGATGCTTGAAACCTAGCTTGCATAGCTAGAAGCGTCTGTGTTTTATTTACTTGTGTAGAGCATGTTTTCGGCCTCTGTGATATTTGAAGAAATATTTACTCAAGCTAAGCACTGTATGAATTCGTGAGCAGTATTTCAGAGCTGCTGTCTTTTAAAATTGAGGAAGGCAAGAACAGAACAATGCATCTTTAATTGTTTCTAATAAACAGACACTGTAAATGACCCACAAATGGGCCTGGGAATAAATTCATTTGAGACATGGGAAGAATTGATGACTTGGATCTTAACGGGATTCTGTAATGCTGTAGCATGTTCTACAATTGGTCTTGTGAGCTCATTGATTAAGGCCTACTATCTAGCAGTTGTCAAGACACACAGATCCTTTGTGGGTGTTTTTACCCGGAGGGGCCATCCTGATTTCTGTCCAGATGTCCATTACTGTAATTGAGAGTAAAGAACAGCAGGCCGCCAGCTTGTAGATGGAGAAAAAGAGAGATAAGACGGGAAGAGGTAAAGTGCAGGGATGAGGAGCTATTCCTGGTCCAAACATTCCACTTTGTCTGTGTTTCTAAGTGCTAGAAAGATCCAGGCATTCCCAATGGTACATTAATATCTCCTCTCTTGATAAAATGTAATGAGATCCCACTTGCTGTTTCCAGACACTAGAAGTAAGCCTCCAAGTAGTTTAGGTTATAGCTAAAGTGTCTTTTTTGTAAATGATAAAATACTTTGTCCTATCCCAGCTTAATATCCAGAGATAGATCTATTCCTAAATTGATTTTCCCAAAAGTGTAAACACTGGTGCGTTCAAAAATATCACTCTGTTTATACGAGCATCCCAACCAGCCTGACACAGCAATATTGGCTCAACCAATGGCAATTATTTTTAGGTGGGCTATCTGTTTGTCTAATCACTGATAGACAGGACGAATGTTCGGAAAACCTGTTCGAAAACACCCATCAGCTTTAAATATATTTTAGTTAGGATAATTCTCAGAGTAGCTTATAAAAGAGAAGGTTCAGGAAACCTACGATTGGTTTACATAGAGGCGTGTCAGGAACTGAACCTATCAGCCTGCACCATGTACAGTTTCCTAACTGAACTTAATAGGACCTTTATTTATTTGCCTCAATTTGCCACTTTTTTTTTTCTTCTCAATTCTGTATGTTCATTGTGTTTCTTTTCTTTCTTTCTTTTTTCTTTTTTTTTTTTTTTTGTGACAGGCAACTATTTAATCTAAATGTTGTATCTTCTACAATGTTGTTCACAAAATGCATGATTTTTAAAGATTAAAACAAAGATTTGCTAAAATAATGCAACCACTTGCAAGGTTTTATTGGTTGCAGATGGATGATGCTCATTGTTTATACATTATCACCTGCTAGGCCCAAAATAACCACCGTAAATCAGTCACCTGGCCCTCAAACAAAAATTGCTTTGTGTAATTGTGTTACTCGAGCTAAATTACTGGTGTAATATTCAACAGTGGTGTGTTACTGCAGTTGGTCACATTCTGAATGTCAACATGAAACTGCATTTGCAACCCATTTTATTACCGTAATGTGACTTTTTCTGAAGTGACAGGATAATTAGCTAAAATAAATGTATGGTTGGACTGTGTTTATACAGTATGTATACATTAGAAATTGAAGTTGACAACATATCTCACTGGTAACACGATGATTATGAATATGATTCAAATATATCATTATTTGCTCATATTGCCTTAACTTTAATTAAATTAATGTTAACATAATTAAATTATTGCATTAACTATTGGAAAGATTTTAGGAAGGTTAAAATCGTTAACTGTAGCCTAAAACAATTTGGCTATTGGTTAACAATAATCAGTATAGCCTGTGCGGTGTATGTGACATCAAATGAAAAGGAAAGTCATTTCAGAGGCAGAGCAAGTTATTACAATTTGATGAAACATTTCTCCTTCCTTTGCAATAAAGTGCACTGATGAATTGTGCACAATAAGACCAGGAGCATGTATTTAGAAAGTAAAGAGTCCATGTTGACTTTAAGCCATTTTTGAACCACTTTTGGTCATGTACGACTGCGACAGTCATGATTCTGTTTGAGCTCAGAAACTGTGGTTACCTTCCATAAGGGCATGCTTCATTCCAGTGTCATTTGGTCCGTCAAAAGGGTATTTTTATATGACTTGGTGTAGCCCTCATGGCACTGTCGTCTGGGTGGTGGAGACACTAAGCTTAGCGACAGAGCCTTGTATTTGTTTAGAAGGCTTTCCGTGCCCCAACAGTCTTATAGTTGGGAATGTTTCAGATGTTTCAGGGTAATTCATTTTGTTTTTTGTGGTTTTTATATTACCCCGGTCGCTTGTTTTAAAAGATACTTTGTCGTAGCTGCATTTGAACCCTGGTTTGTTTCTTTTGGGTTCTGTGGTTTGCAATGTTTGTGTGATTTAAACATTCTGGTCATACGGAAAATCAGAAATAAGTGGATTTTAATAGGTAAATCCATTAAAATATAGGCAAATGTCATTAAGAATGCAGGCAAAGTAGATGTTTTGCATGAGACATTTTTTTCCCGTTGAAAATAAATTGCACCCCCTTAATTAACTTGTGAATTAATCCGCTCAAGGCTTTCATATTTTGAGAAATTATAAAAGCTGTTTTTTTTTTATTTATTTATTTTTTTCTGATTAATAGTCAAAGTAAGTGTGGGAGTTCTGGTTCTAATGATTAAAATGCCTGAAAAAAAAAAATATGATTTTAATCAAAGAAAATAAAATGAGACACAAACCTTCTTGTGTCTTTTGTGACCAGCTGCAGCAGCATACCATTATTGAATATTACACCAACAATTTAGCTCAAGTAACAAAATTATTTTATGAATTGCACTGCAATTTTTGTTTTAGGGCCAGGCTGATTTACGGTGGTTACAGTATTTTGGCCCTTAGCCTACTAAAAACGTGATACAAACAATGAGCTTTATCCATCTACAACCACTAAAGCCTTGCAAGGTTTGCTTTTCATTCATCCAGATCATCATTTTAATATTTTAAAAGCTGCATTATATGAACAAACACTGTGAATAATAGAACATTTAGACTAAATTGTTTGCATATGCTTCAGTCACACAAGATCAGCATTTCATTACTACAGTAAAGATAAAAATTTGAGAAATGGTTTGATATGGTTTAAAATGGGCAAGCTAGTTTTAGATCAAATGTTTGTCTAAACTTCCAATCATGAGAAAAATATTGGTTTGACCATGATCTTTCAGGCATTTCAACAGTGTTCATTGTTTGAAACAGAATGAGTAGAAACGTAATTGTTGAAAAGCCAAGGAAAAGAACAGTCCTTAAATACTGCTTTTGCCATCTCTGCATTGAACCAATAGATGACTTAATTATCTTGACTCATTGTCTTTGTGAATTGCATCAGACACAGGAAGCCCAGCATTATGTTAGCTCTTGTAACTTGGAATTAGCACAATGGCTGTTGAAAGCACACACAACAGACCCCCTGCGGACCAAGACAGAGTGTTCACTGAGTGGACGAAACATGGACTGACACTCTCTGGCCCAGTACGGACATGCCGGCTGAGCCCAGCGCTAGTCATGCTAGTAGTGTTGGGAAAAAATAAAAACTAAAAGCAGCAATGGTACAAACTTGACTACATTTTTCAGCAGCATGACAGTAGTTCACAGTGTAGCTTTTCCAGTAACAAGCTACTTTTTCTAACCAGTAGTGGTGTAATGCAACAAAACGCTACAAATGTAATTTATTGTCACATTGTATTGTGCTTGAAGCTTTATAGCCGAGCGAATGAGGTAATCTAAACCCCGTAATAAAATCACACCTAAAAGACAGTATAAACTCTCTCTCTCTCATATAAATCATTGGGAAGTAAGTTTAGTGGCTCGTTCTGAATAAAAATTAATTAGTTCAAAAATTATTCATTGAGTCTCAGACACCTGCACAGCATTTTACATTTTTTTGTATTTAGACAGAAAATAATATTACAATAATTTTACAAATATTACAACATTAAGTTAAATGGGACTATCACTGTAAACTAAAGGCTATTGGCTATTTAAAAAAGGGCAAACCCTTTGAATGTTCTCCCCCAACTTCCTGTTTCAATAGGAAATATATCAACACAGAAAAGAAAAATACACTCTCTTCAAGCCATTTCATGGGGTCTTTATAATGTTATACCAACATATCTGTACTGTAGTTAGCTACTTTTTCTTTGTAGTTGTAATTTAGCTAACCAATATTTTGAAAGGGTAGCTTCATGGGACTTAAAATTATTAGTAGTTGTTAAAACTGCAAGTCATAGCTTCAATATAATTAGCTACTGTATTGTACTGTAGCTAACCACCTTTCAAAAGTGATGATTTTAGTTGAGCTACTTAAAATTATACTTTAAATAACAGTGGTGTGTAGCATGATAACCGTTTCAACTTTATCTTCCCCTACACTGCAAGCTAGTCACTGCTAATTATAGCTTCAATGTAGTTAGCTACATTTTCTTAGTAGCTAAATACTTTTTCAAAAGAGTAGTTCGGGACTGTAGTTGAACTACTTAGCATTGTACTGTAATACTTTATTACTTGATAAGCTTCAGTTTCAACTGTATCTTTCCTAACACTTCATGTTATTCTCTGCTAGTCATATCTTCAATGTAGATACATTTTCTTGGTTGTAGTGTAGTTAACAACTTTCACAAAAGGGTAGCTAGACTGTCGTTAACTCCTTAAAATTTTTAATCTTTTCACTATGAGTAGCATGTAGCTTGATAAGCAAGTTTCAACTTGATCTTCCATAACACTGCATGCTAGTATCTGCTAGCTTCAATGTAGTTAGCTACTTTTTCTTTGTTGTAGTGTAGCTAACCACTTTCTCAAAAGGATAGCTTGACTGTAGTTTAACCACTTAAATGTATACTTGAAATTATATAATTTACATTATGAGTGGCCTGTATCTTGATACGTTTCCGTTTCATGATCTTCCCCGACACTCCATGCAATGGGCATGCTGAGTTAGCCTTGTCTACACTGTCAGGTGCAGTTGGTGCAGGTGTTGGGCCTCATGTATTCAGATAGAAGACAAAGGCAGGCCTAACATAGTCGTAAAAACATAACTCAAGCCCCCACCTTCTAAGTCGTAAATCTTACTGATAAAAATCGCGCCAAAATCAAACAAAGGGAGTCCAAAACAGACTACAAATCCCATGAAGCCTTGCTCACTAAAGGATCGATCTCTCAACTCCTGTTGGATGTGGCACACAACAGAACGTCCCTCAAACATGACATCATCAGGAGTTGAAATACCTCTGAAATGCTTCCAGAATTTACTTTCAGCGACTTTCTTCACCGAATATAGACGTAGGTTTTTTTGCTGCTCTCAGGTGCAACCTTGTGGCACAAGGAAGTAACGTCCGACTTGAAACTCTGGCCATACATTCTCCATCTCGCTGGACGAGTTGAGATTACTCTGTGTTCAACCGAACACTCTAACGGATCCGAAGGAGACCGCCGAGCAATTCGCATTTTCATCCGTTTGCCTACAGAAGTGAAGAGAAATGTAATGCCACAAACTGGGATGTTATACAGAGTAACGTGTATTCACAAGGGCTAACATCTCCCTTTGTTAAGAGTCTGTACGTTGCTGTTTGAATAACACTACTACGTGAACATCTTAAGTCAGCCATGCAGTGTAGCATGCAGTGTAGTCATGTCCGACTTCACTACACGCTCCTGTCAAGCCCAACTGAGCTCAAATTCACCTGCTTCGTCGGCATTGGTAATTGATGACAAAACCAACAGTGAATCCAGTCTCAGGCCCTGCCCAGAGCCTTGGATGGTTAGTCAAATGACGCCATCATATATAGTGGTCAGTGCTTTCCATTATTTGGTACAGATGAAGGGAGACATTTACTAATGAGACCAGGCCATTCAGCCTGTCAGACTTTTCCATCAAACTCGCTTACACACACATTGACTGAACAAAGCTGTAAATCATAATTAGGGTGACATGGCTTAGCAAGCATCCCTGTCCCTACTTCTGTGCCCGTCATTGCATACCCCCCCCCACAGAATTATGATGATATAGTTAGATAATTTGTCCCCTTATTATAATTGGCACTGTGTAAGGGTGGTTTGTTATGTTGTACCTCAATTAAGACTGATATTTTGTTATACTAATAAGATAAAGATATGTCAGCAGTACATTTATTAAATCACACCAGGATCCGGGATATTAGGATTTGGCTAATGCACCTTGGGTTTGTGGTTTCTACCCTTCAACCAAATTGAGGGAATAATAAGATTCCTAAGTGATGAAACAATCATTTGCAACTTCATAAAAACACATTTTTTTAATCACATTTATTAAGCAATTCTATTTATAATTTAGGTTTATTTATAACTCTGGCAAAAAGAGCTCTTGTACAGAGATTGATTCAGTTTTAAAAGGCCTCTCATAAATTTTGTGTATCTGAAGAATGTTTTTTGGAGAATCAGATTGCCTAGTTTTGATGGATTGCAGTCGTTTTTGGGCTGCTTTGTAATGCAAATAAATCTGAAGTCTGTCTTTATTTCATTAGAGCGCACACACACTTGCTTTTTGTACATGCAAAATAAAGCACGCTGAAAAGCAATTGATATGAAATTTGTGCAGTATATCAAATGGACAATCTTTGAATTTGTTTAATCTAAAGACTTTAGAAAAGGATGTGCCCTTCATTAGACCCGCCCCCAATCAAAATGGCTATGATATGGAGTATACATTTCTGTATTAGGAAGGGATTAAATGGCAGAGATTCTAGTTATCAAGATCAGGTCCGAATGGAGGCGAAGTGACGGAACCACAGGAGTCTCAGAAGGCAAAGTGGTCAGAGCTGCAGGATTCACAGGAGGCGGAGTGGGCGGAGCCACTGGAAGAGGAGCAGAAGGAGCTTCAGGATTCTCAGGAGGCAGAGCCATGGAAGACTCAGAAGGTGGAGAGCTGAAGGATAAGGATGAGGTAGGGATCACAGAGGCAGGGACCCCCATGGTTGGGACCATGGAGGAAATGGAAGGGCCTCCATCAAGGGGGTCTCCGGCACCACCAGAGCTAAGAGCAAAGAGGCCTCTTTCAAAGAAAGCTCCTTGCCCATTGGAGTAGAGAGCAGAAGGTCAGCCCTTATGATGTTAGCGATAAAATTCTTAAGAGGCAGATGCTCACAGTCTGAAGGGACCAGCTCCCTCACAGGGTCATAAAGTCCAATCCAGAACATGGTCCTGAGGGATCTCTCATGCCAGTTCAATTGAGCTGCCAATTTCCCAAAACTTAAGCAGTACTCCATCATAGGAGTAGACCCTTGGGAAAATTGCTTGATCTGCTCTAGTGGATCCATAATGCATAGGTCAGTTCTTTTGTCAGGGTTTGTGAAAGGAAGTGACGAGAGATTGAGGATCCAAATGCAGAACATTTAATTGTAAACAAAAGAAGAGGATACAACGATGATGGTAAACATTTATTTAATAATATATATGAAGAGAGAGGAACACCTGGGATACAATTAGGACAATGAACAGAAAGACTGACATCACAGAGGAAGATACAAAACTTCAAACTAAGAGTCTCTTCAAAACTTCAAAAGAAGGGTCTCACATGAATTCAATATGTGTGACATATGCCAGCCAGGCCAGGATGCTCAAACAAAAGAATATTTTGAAAACAACAGAGAGTAGTCATGTTTTCATCCAAGTTACAAATGTAATTTATGTGAAAAATTGGAATATTGCAAAAACAATTTGCGAATAAAGTAGTGTTTCCATCCCGTGTTTAAGAGAACAAAATTGTAACTTCTGGGGAAATTGTCGCAAAAGAGAAATGAAATGGACGTTGAAGCCTCTGTCGCTCTTTTATTAAATGTGATAAATACCTTCTTGCAGTTAAGAGTGCATAGTCACATGATTTTTTGATGTGCATCTACAGTATATTCAGTATACAGTATATAAATTCAATATAAATATATTCTGTAAATGTGTTTTCATCATACTTTATGTGCATGTATTCTTATTGAATAAAAAATGTATCCACCTTAAGGGAGCATATGTTTTTTATGTGCATTTTGACGTTGATCCAGAAACATGTCCTACTTGGCGAAATCACATGGTGCCTAATTATGCACTTTGAATAATTCAAAATGTGGTTATCGGTGGAATTTTTACAATTGTGTACAGCAAAAGCAAGACCAAGGGGAAATGTGTGGCATCCTGTTGTCTGTCCTCTAATTCTAGCCGGCCGTCTGGTTCCCTCAGGTGTCCAGCAGTCCAACATGGAACAGCTGAGGAGCTTCCCAAAGATGAATGAATGAATGAATGAATGTTACATTTATATAGTCCAATCCGAAGATCAAAGGTACACACCTGAAGTGCTCTGCTTGTGCAGCTGACAAGAGCCCTGCCACAGCCCTTCCTCCAGCCTCGCTCAGTCTGCTTTGTGCAACAGTCCTGGAATCCACCCCTTTGTGGAGGCTGGGTGGCATGCTAGTGTTGTTTTAGCACCATGCTTTACTGGGCTCAGGAGTCAAGTCCCTAAACCTGCTATGTCCGAGACACATATCTGTCATTGGAAGGGCTGCCTGACACAAGCCCTTAGAGGCTCGGATATCACAACTTAGCCCTTGAATAAAGAGAAGCAGCAATTGTGACGGCAACTCAAGGCATCAGTCGCGAATTAATTTAAATGGAAGATGCATTGCAGTTCTGTTATATTATTTATTTGGGTCAGTTTGTGTCAGTCAAGCTGAGGTTGGCTCATCAAGTGAGGTTTTCCTCATAATCTCTGTGTAATGAAAGAAACAAGATATGGTATCTTTCAAGTCTGATTTTAAAAACAGTCAGGAAGAAAGTGTCAAGTACATTTGATAATTTGTTCTCTGAAATCCTCCACATAAATAATGTTGTAGTGTAAATAACTAAAAGTAGCAATGCTACTAACTTAAAACTTAAGTGTGTAACTTTTTCAGTGTTAAATATTTTCTCCTATCCCATCGTAATGTGCAGAGACAACTATATGTAAGCCATTCAGTCTAATTTTCTCGAAAACTGTAGACACTGGGTTCTTGTGGCACAATAAAAATTTGAGTGGCTCGTCCAGCCCGACAAAACAACATTGACTCAACCAATAGCATGAGTTGGGGGGTGGGACTATCTGTTTGTTCATTACTAGAAATGTTCTAGAAAATAAAGTATATAGATCAATTTGATGCTCCCTTCCCTTACAAATTTATTATCATAATATTACCTATTTAATCTCCTAATTTTTACTTTATTCTCAAAATTTTACTACTGCGGTCTTGTAATGTTATGACTTTATTCTTGTAAAAGACCTATTATAGATTATTCTAAAACGACTTTATTCTCAAATTCATTTTTCTGCTCGTGAGATTTTTTTGTCTTTTTTTATGTGGCAGTAAAACGGCATCATACAAAAAGGTAATTTGACTGTAGTTGAACTATAAATTATGGGCAGCTTGTAGCTTGACAAGCAAGAGTTTCAAAATAGCTTCCCAAACTTTGCACTGTTGCAATTACAAGCTCATGCAGCATGGCTTTTGTCAAGAGGAAGCACTTACGAATGTCCAATTAACTAGTAGACTAAACTCATCAGTTTTGAGCTCCAAAACACTCAAAATCCAATAACTCTGCAGCCAGCTCCTAAATGTTGTTCCTCTAGTCCTTTTTTTTCCAATCTCTGTTGTATTTACACTGCAATTCTTGGGTACGCCAGTAATCCTTTGGCACTTCAGAACTTGGGTCAGAGATTGGAATGAGAAAACAAGCCCTGGTAATTTTCTTCTGCCAATATTCTCGGTCACTGACCTTCACCCAGGCAAAAGAGGAGAAAGCCAGTCAGGCGATGGCCTTAGGAGATGTGAGCTGAGAAAAAAGAAGTGGAAATAGAGTTTCCTGCCAGGAACTCAAGACATCGAGCCCCGAGAAGGATAAAAAATTCTAGTGTCTTGGAGGAGCATCTAATTAAATCAAAAAAGGGCCAGTTTCAGGTTATTGCCTCTACTCATTAAGTACCTACCCAGTCCTTGTACTTCGAGCTTTGCTCGGAGTCTGAGATCACTGAACAAATTTAATTCAGCAATGACACTCAGATGGAACCTTTTACAAAAAATGAGAAAAAATTATGAGAGAGCATGATTAGGTTTAAGCATCAATGTAATTGCTGAAATATTAATATGCTAGTCACAGCAGTTGGAATAGTGGTTCTGTGTTTAACTTTGTTAACCACTTCTATTATGTTCAAAATTACAATTCTACTAGGAAGTCACAATTTGAGTATGATCCATTCTAACCCTATAATTCCACAGCCAGGTTTTTAAACTGCAATTTAGGTGGTGGTACTAGTCGTAAGGTCTTCTTGATTACCTATTTCTATTTTGAAGGAGAATCCAGAATTCAGACACACATATTAGCATGCTAATCTGAAATTGAGAATCATAGGCCTGCACACTCTAAACTTGCATGTCAATAATCCATCTAAATTTTTTTTTTTTTTTTTTTTTTTGATAGCGAAACAATTAGGATTCTGACTGATTGAACAACGACTTGACTGTGATCCATGCAAATTTTGTAATTCTGATGCCTGGTGAATGAATGGTAACTTGGGCAGAACTGGCCACAAAAAAAGTCTTTCTGATTGTCTGTTTTTGTTTTGTAGTAGAGATTTTCATTCATATGCTAGCTGTTAGTGGTCTTGTGTTTAATTTTGTTAACTACTTCTGTTATGTACAACATTACAATTTCATCACTCTTGGAACCACTTGCTATGACCAAGTATGCATCAATAACCTCAACAACATTGCAAGTCCTTTCTGCTTTAAAAAATTTAATTGTAAAAAAATAAAAGCTGTGCTGATCTGGAATTGCTAATTATAGGCCACTCTTAAAAGTGCATGCTAATCGGCCATCTGAGTCATACTTATATTTTGAGGGGAAAACTATGGGGATTAGATTGGAGGTCAGGACAGGTGCACTTCATGCTCACCACATGGGCTATTCTCACACACATCATAATCCATCCACTGACTGATTGAATCATGACATTAGCGTCATTTGCACTAACCCTGTAATTACATCACCAGGTTACTGAGAAGTAATTTAGGTGGTGGCACAAGCCACAAAGAAGTCATTCTGATTGGCTGCTTCTTTCTTGCATGAGACATCCTGACACAAAAAGTACACAGAGGCAAAATCTAAAGACAATTAAACTGTTGTTGGCATAAGCATATATGCTGAGTAGCTAGCTAAATCTTTTTACAGTTTTATTCAGGTTTGTTTTAGCAATATGTTATGCATGATTAGGGAATGTTCATCTGATTGCACTTTATCTTTTGTAGTAGACATCCTAACACAAGAAGCCCATCAGAGTTAAAATCTAAAGGCAATAAAACTGTCATTAGCATAAGCATTTATGCTGAGGAGCTAGCTAAATCTTTTTAAAGTTTTATGTCAAGTTTCATTCTTTAGAACACAAATAAAAAATAAAATAAAAAAATTAGCAAAAGGCATTTAAGCTAAGTAGCTAACTAAAGTTTAGATTTTATGTGTTAAAGGTCTGTTTTGTATCAAGTTTTATTCTGCATTTTATCTTAATGCAGTGCATGACAAGGGAGGGTATGTTTGTTAAGGAAAATGTCTTAAAATGCAATAAAAGAATGCAGCCTAATTTAGTTGGCAGCACTAGCCATTAAGAAGTGCTTTTGATTAGCTGTTTGCTCTTTTTTAGATTTATTTTAGCTATAGGTAGTGCATGATTTGGGAACTTTCGTATTTTCATCCGATTGCCCATTTCTCTTTTGTAGGAGACATCCTGACACAAGAAGCCCATCAGAGGCAAAATCTAAAGACAATAAAACTGTTGTTAGCATAAGCATTTGAGCTAAGTAGCTAGCTAAATGTTTAGACTTCGGGATGTGTGGTAAACACAGTTTTCACAGTTTTATACAGGTTTGTTTTAGTGATATGCAGTGCGTGATTAGCGTATGTTCATTGACCAACATGTCTTCAAATGCAAAAGAGACTTTAGGTGGCAGAGCCATGAAGAAGTCTTTGTAATTGTCTGTTTCTCTTTTGTACACAAGATCCTGCCACCCGCACAGGCCAAATCTAATCCCAAGAAATGCATATAGGATGATATTTAGAACACAAATAAAAAATAAAATAAAAAACTTAGCAAAAGGTTTATTAGCATTTAAGCTAAGTAGCTAACTAAAGTTTAGATTTTATGTGTTAAAGGTCTGTTTTGTGTCAAGTTTTATTCTGCATTTTATCTTAATGCAGTGCATGACAAGGGAGGGTATGTTTGTCAAGGAAAATGTCTTAAAATGCAATAAAAGAATGCAGCCTAATTTAGTTGGCGGCACTAGCCATTAAGAAGTGCTTTTGATTAGCTGTTGCTCTTTTGTAGGAGAGATTCAAACTCAAAAACACAAATAGGATGGTACTCTGACAAACACAATTAATATTAATAAGCAAAGACAATAAACCTTATATTTGCATAAGCATTTAAGCTAAGTAGCTAGCTAATGCTTTAGGTTTTAGGTATCCCTTGCCATTTACAGTTTTATTGAGGTTTATTTTAGCTTTATTCAGTGCATGATTTGACTACATTCATCAAGGAAAATCTCCTTAGATGTAATAAAAGACTGTAAAGGCAACAGAAGACATTTCGAGCACCAGACAATCAATAGTACCTCATCCACATAAAAAAATAAAAATAAAAATAAAATACTTGTGAAACTACACAGTGGGTTTAATTTAAAATGATATTGGAATAACTCTGTGAACATGTCCATTTATTTATGTCCGACAGCTGCAGAAGATTTCGACCATTCAAAGTCCAGCTTTTGAATTTTACCCAGCACTCTGCTGTCTCTGTTCTTGTGCAAACAGCAACTCAGATTCCATGCTTATGAAAGCAGCTCTTGGTCACTGATCTGAGGTCAGCAGTATGTTTGCTAATCCTGTTTTATCAGGTATGGCTTTTTGTTTCTTTTGAAGAGACTCAAAACACAGCTTTGCTGTGATCTTATGAGATAAGACACATGACCTATATTCCTAAAAGTATTATGCTTCATGCTGTAACATCTTAATCAACTGATTTTATTAAAAAAAAAAAAATAACTGTATGTAAAATATACATCAAAAGCATTTTTAAATGTTAAGATCAAGTAGAAACAGCTACTCTACAAGGTATCAACTTCACATGTCCAATTTTTACAGTGTTTTCCCGTGTGCACCACTGCACATTTGCCACTTGTGGGGTTGAGGTGTTGTCAGCAACATGCTGGATTCCCTCTCCAGTCCTCGCTGACCGGTCTGACTCCTTTTGCCTTGTTGTTTTCAGACCTGTCATATAAATCTCTGATGGGCCCGAGCCCCTCGGCGGCCAAGGTCACCGATGCTGTTTAGCTGTCAGTCATTCAGCAGAGCTGCTTTCACAAAGCAAACGTCTTCCTGCATTGCACACTTAGCTCTCTGTGGAGACCGAGAGAGAGGGACATAAAGAAATGAAGCGAGAGAGTAAATACGATCACTGCAACAAAAGAACTGTCACTTCAGTGTGTGCTTAAATTCAACCCACATAAACTGTTGGTTAAAGGGATGGTTCACACAAAATAAACTTTTTGTCCTTTACTAACCTTCGTTTCATTCCGAACCCATTTGCTTTTATTTTTTCTGTGGAGAATTTTTGAATGATCTTCACCTAGTTCTATTCCATAAAAAGATAGTTTAGTGTCTGTCGAGCTAAAAAAAAAAAAAAAAAAAAAATATTTAATTTATATCTCACAGTTCTGACTTTATTTCTCATGATTGCAAGATATAAAGTAACAATTGTGAGTTGAAATGATATTTCTAGCAATTGAAACTTTATATTTCTTGCAGTTATGAGATATGAACTCGCCATTTAGTTTAAATCATGCAGTCGCGAGTTTATATCACAAAATTAAAGTATAACTTTATAGCTTGCAATTATGACTTTATTCTTGTAATTGCATGACATAAACTGGCAATTGTGAGAAATAAAGTCACAATTAAGTGTCTATCATGCAATTGCAATTTCTACATTATTTCTTGTAATCTCAAGATATAATGTCACAATTGCATGATATAAACTGGCAATTTTGAGATATGAAGTCGAAATTTTGTGGCAAACTCACAATTGCGAGAAATAATTTTGCAGCTGTGAGTTTAAACTTTATTTCTCACAATTGCGCCTTTATATCTTGCAATTACGAGATATAAACTTGTAATTTACTTTATGAATATAGTCAGTCAATAGTCAATTGATAGGTTTCATAGACTTTATATATTGCAATTGCGAGCTGATTTCAAGAAATTGCAACTTTATCGCTCACAATTTACACTTTATTTCTCGCAATTGCTATTTTATTTCTCAATTGCAAGTTAGCAAGTCATAATTGTGAGATAAAAAAGTATCCTTCTGTGTTCCACATAAAAAAATAACAGTGTTCAGGTTTGTAATGACACCACAAAGTAAATAATGACATCATTTTTATTTTTTGATGAACTACTCCTTTAAAACCCCTCCAGCTCCCAAAGCAACACTGTAATTATGCTAACACACCTGAAGTCTTTGAAAGTATAAACACTTTCTACTCCCTGATAGTGTTGCGTTATCTTTACCCCAGCGGCTCGTGATTACATTTATTGGCCTTTAAGTTGTTGTAGTGGTGCAAGCTGTCAGCGAGGAAATTGACTGGGAAAAGATTGCAGATATCATAAAATCCGCCCATCACTACAAATTCATCCTTAACACGCCCACTCTAGCATTTTTTTCTGGCATCAGTTGCAGAGATGCCAAGGCACCAGCAATTATCGTAACAAAACGTAATAATATAAGATTGTGATGCAACAGTCACAAAAGAAATCAGTCTAAATTGAGTCTGACTGCTTTTTACTTAAGCACGCGCACTTCAGAGTGGAGAACTCTGGTTCTTTCGAGAGCTCTTGAACGCCTCTGCAACCCCACTCAGCATAATTATAGTGATCATGAGCGCAGGATGAGTGATGGAAGGAGAGGGAGGGAGAGATGTGCGGATGGATGGAGTGGGTGGTGGGAGGAAAGGCAAAACTGCATGATCTTGTTTTTTCTTTGTGCGATGGCAAAGCCCTGTAAAAGCAGACTCATGTTGCTTTCCTACACTCTGCTGATTTAAATGGAGACCATGTGTGTTTGTATGTGGCAGTGTGACTCGCCCTGCAATATATACTTAAAGAAAAGTAGAAAATAAGATAAAAAATACTCTGTAAGCAAATTATTTCTTTGCAGTGCAAGTCTTAAAGTATGATTGCAAAAAAAAACCAAAAAAACATATTTTAGGCAAGTACGCATATGCTATGCGAGAATATCATTCTTGCGTTACTGTGGTGGTATCAGTACTCAAGGGGGCGATAGAGTTACCTTTAAAACTCAGTGCCATTAAACTGGATGTGTTATTATTCTCGTTAGTTGCTATACATATATTGACTGTAACTTGCTCTGCAATGTTGTCTTTAAAGCGTTGCTCCACCAGGACAGTAGTTGGCTTGAAAGAGAAAACTCACCGTAGAATCTGACAGTTCACATTAATGTCTGCCAGAGTGCTCCTTGCGGCAATGTTGAGAATGCAACACTTACTTGCAATGTGTAACAAATTGTGGTCTGACACATTTTGGAGTGCAACAATTCACGAAATCAAGCTTGTGTACCTAGCATACACAAGTACTTTCGTAGACTATAGGAGTGTTCCAATCTGCAGGGTCGCAACATAGTTCATAGTTTGGAATACCCTGCAACGTCATCAAACACAGACAACGCTTGAGTCACGCTAATAACATGGTTCAAGTACAAAGACACAAGATACTTGTGTAATGCATATAAATGTACAAAAAATAACCTCCTTTAAAAAAATCAAGAGTTCATGGCGAATTGGTGGGAAATTTGCCACGGATCATTTTCACATGCAAATGAGATTTGCGGCAAATTGTCCATTGTTGCCAAAGGTTTGCCGCAGGTTCAAGAGCTGCAAACTTCTGGCAAACATTTGCGGCAAATCACAAGCTAATTTGCAAGTATAAATTATAAATGGCAAATTTGTGGCTAGTTTGCCAGAACTCTAGATTTTTTGTAAGTGCTTTCATCTATATACTGTATATAAATTTATAGGATACATCCATGTGTATACATATAAAAAATTTTGTTATATATTTAAATAATATATTTCTACACACTTGTAACCCATAAGTTACATGACTGTTGCTTTTTTAATATACTGTAATAAAATATATGTTATGTGGTTATTTTATAATATGCATGTCTTCTTAACTGTTATAGGACCAATTGTCATGATAATGGATGTAATGGTCGCATTTTGTGCACTTTACACTCACGCACAACCGCTTAGAAAGCAAACCTGAGGTGAATAAAGCTTAATTAAAATGACAGCATCTCAAACCCTGTTTATTTTATTTTGGCATTTATTGAAGCCACACTATGAATATGTACGCTCCCTTTGGATTGGAATCCCCCATTAAGTGCATTTTGGAGGATCCTAACAGTCGATTGGACCGCACCTAATGTTTCGGCCTAAAGAATAAAGAGAGGGGGGGTGAAAAATGGTCACATAAAACTGAAGTACAATGACAAATTGTAGGATATGGCCCCTTTAAATAACTAAGGCATGTAAAACAGCGCCACACAATGCAGTATGAAATAAAACGGGCAAGTATTCATCAAGGCCCAAGTGATCATTGGGGTCTGTCTGGGGCATCCCTTTCATTCCTGGTATGGTGGTTTCCTGTAACAGTGCATGTATTCATGGAATGCGCCATTATGAATGTTGACGGGGTGAAGGTGGGGGGTGGGGTGCATGCAGTGAACTGACACATTAGCGTGTACGGCCTTGACTGGCAGGGTGTGTATTTGAGTTGCGCGTCAGACATGGAGAAAGAGAGAGAGAGAAACAGACCAATGCAAATAGCAGCACTCTGCCGTGACCCAGCACGCCTGCCTGCATACAGATGCTTTGAATGAAACCTTGAGTTTGTGTTCTGTGTTGTATAACAAGTTGATCTTACATTCTCATCCTGTCTAAGTGGATGGTTCTTTGCCAGAATAAGCAGTAATATGGACCAGAAATTATACCTCAAGTCAAACGTCTGGCTATGTGAGACGTCTAGGTTATTGTCGAAACCTCCGTTACCTGATGGAGGGAACGAGACGTTGTGTCGATGTAGTGACAATAAGGGGGCGCTCTTGAGAGCCCCGAACACCTCAGATCTTTGAGAAAAGGCCAATGAGAATTGGCGAGTGGAATTTGCATGCCACTCCCCCGGACATACGGGTATAAAAGGAGCTGGCTCGCAACCACTCATTCAGGTTTTGTGCTGAGGAGCCGAGACAGGGTCCCGGCCATTTCAGGGGGGGGGGGGAGATGTATCTAGTATGGAAGCAGGCCACTCCAGCCTTTTCTCTCTAGGTTTTCTCTCCACAGAGTATTCAGTTATTCGGCTGGGGCCATTTTAACCCTCAATATATGCGCTGGGAAGTTGTTCTTTTCCTATCCTATTCTTTCAGAGGGAAAAGAGCCCGCAGAGACCACATCCTGCCCGGAGGGGAGGTAACATGTGGCAAGCACGTCATGTGGGCTCAGAGCCGCACATGGAAGAGGCGCGGTGGTAGGTCCTGCCTGAAAGGGGAGGAGCTCTACAAACACGGCGACCAGGACAGAGAGGGCACTGTCGAAGGGAGATGCAGGTCTGCCGACAGGGGGACCGTGCTGCGGAAAATACATCACAGGGGGTTACCGGAGTAACCGGCACCTGTGGAGCACCTACCTCAGTAAGGGCATATTAGCACACGTACTGGTTCCGAGCCACAGGGCTTGGGAGGAAGGACATCCAGGGTTCACGGGTTCATGAACTCGCATGGGAAAAGAAGCGCACATCTTCGCCTCTTTGGAGGGGAAAGGCACTATATGCAAGCAATACACCTGGCCAGCTGTCTGTATTCCCGAACTTACCTGTTCGTAATCTTGAAGGTATTAGGTGTCGCCCAGCCCACTGCCATGCAGATGTCTGCTATAGAGGTGCCATGGGCCAGTGCCCACGAGGATGCCAGACTCCTTGTGGAGTGTGCTCGTATTCCAGAAGGGGCGGGCATGGCCTGGGCCTGGTATGCCATAGCGATGGCATCCATGACCCAGTGGGCAAGCCGTGGTCGTGCTTCCCTAAGGACTTACCGTCCACTGTATCGTGGTGTGCCACTATGGCGGCCACATACACCTTCAAGGTGGAGGGGAACAGCCATTCCTCCAGCCTCTCCTGCAGGAAGGAAAGCACTGACCTGACTGTGCATCTCTAAGGGTCTTCAGCTCGGGAAGAACACTAATTCGCGAACCGACGCCACTTCAGGGTATAAAGCTGCCTCATGGAGGGAGCTTTGGCCTGAGTGATCGTGTCTACCACTGCTGGTGGTAGGCCACTTAGGTCTTCCACGTCCCATCCAAGGGCCAGACGTGGAGGTTCCAGATGTCTGGGCACGGGTGCCAGATGGTGCCCCATCCCTGAGAAAGAAGGTCCTTCCTCAGGGGAATTCGCCAGTGAGGGGCTGTCGTGAGGAGCGTGAGGTCTGAGAACCAAGTCTGGGTGGGCCAATACGGGGCCACGAGGGTGACCTGCTCCTCGTCCAACCCGACCTTGCACAGGGTCTGTGCATGTAGGCTCACTGGGGGGAACGCATACTTGCACAGCCCCAGGGCCAGCTGTGTACCAGTGCGCCTGGGCCAAGGGGGGCCCCTGTCGGAGAATACCAGAGCGGGCAGTGGGAGGTTTCTCGGGAGACAAATAGGTCTACTTGTGCTTTGTTGAACCGACTCCAAATCAGCTGGACCACCTGGGGGTGGAGTCTCCACTCTCCCCTGAGCATCACCTGCCACGACAGCGCGTCCGCTGTGGCATTGAGGTTGCCCGGGATGTGAGTGGCCCGCAACGACCTCAGTTGCCGCTGACTCCATAGGAGGAGATGGCAGGCGAGTTGCGACATGCGATCAATGGCAAAAGCCTCCGCAGGGCAAGCAATACTGCCAGCAACTCAAGGCAGTTGATGTGCCAACACAGTCGCGGTCCTGTCCAGGAGCCAGCGGCTGCATGCCCATTGCACACGGCGCCCCAGCCTTGCTTGGAGTCGTCTGTCGTAATGACGACGCACCTGGACACTTTCTGTAGGGGAACTCCTGCCCGTAGAAATGCAAGGTCTGTCCAAGGGCTGAACAAGTGGCGGCAGATCGGCGTGATGGCCACAAGATGTGTGCTGAGGCACCATGCCCATCTCGGGACTTGAGTCTGAAGCTAGTGCTGAAGCGGTCTCATATGCATCAACCCTAGTGGCGTGACCGGCGCCGAGGATGCCATATGCCCCAGGAGCCTCTGAAAGTGTTTCAGTGGAACCACTGTTCTCTGCTTGAACTACTTCAGGCAGTTCAGCACCAACCACGCGCGCTCGCTCGTGAGGTGCACTGTCATCGAGACTGAGTCTAACTCCATGCCGAGAAAAGAGATGCTTTGAACCGGGGAGAGCTTGCTCTTTTTGCCAGTTGACCCGAAGCCCTAGCCGGCTGAGGTGCCTGAGCACGAGGTCCCTGTGTACGCACAGCAACTCTTGAGAGTGAGCTAGAATCAGCCAGTCATCGAGGTAGTTGAGTATGCGGACGCCCACTTCCCTTAACGGGGCAAGAGCTGCCGCTGCGACTTTCGTGAAGACACGAGGGGACAGGGACAGGCCGAAGGTGAGGACCTTGTACTGATACGCCCGGCCATCGAAAGAAAACCATAGGAAGGGTCTGTGTCGAGGTAGAACCGAGACGTGAAAGGACGCGTCCTTCAGGTCTACCGCCAAGAACCAATCTTGATGCCGGACACACGCCAAAATGTGCTTTGGCGTCAGCATCTTGAACGGGAGTCTGTGCAAAGCCCGGTTCAGAACTTGCAGGTCCAAGATTGGCCACAACCCACCACCTTTCTTCGGTACAATGAAGTAAGGGCTGTAAAACCCTTTCTTAATCTCAGCTGGAGGGACAGGCTCTACCGCGCCCTTTCGCAGAAGGGTCACGATCTCCGCACTCAAGGTGGCGGCGTTCTCTGAATCACGTAGCTGAGTCAGATGGTCCTGGCCAACCACCGTGATGGGTTGGAAAGCGCTAGCCACGCGTCCAAGCTCCAGGTGAGGGGCACTAAGGGGACAATCGCATTTAACGTACCTGTGGGTGGGGCCTCGCGGCGGAAGGGAGCAAGGGATGCCACGTCGAGGAGCCTCGCTTCGTCTCGAACTCGTGGCTGCACTAAAAGGAACCCATCCCACTCTGGAGCTCTGAAAGGGACACTAAGCTGGCCCTGAGGCGAGCCTGCTCTCCTCTCAGAACTCATTGGGGCAAACGAGCATGCTGGGGAATGGGAGGTCAGCGGGGATTTACCCGGCGGAGCCGTGCCCATTGAAGCCCCCAAATCACCACCAGCGCCAGCCGGGCCAGCCTCGTACCCGGAGGTAAAAGGCACAGTGCGGGTGTCGGCTAGAGTGGCTTTCCCCTGGAAGAAGGAAAGCCGCGACTGCAACGTTGCCATGGTCATATTCTCGCAATGAGAACATGAACCATCCACGAATGCTGCCTCAGTGTGATCGCTGCCCAGACATGCGAGGCAGCACCCATGGCCGTCGGAAGCGGAGAGATAGTGACCGCATCCAGGAATCACACAAAGACAGAAAGGCATCTTTATAAAGACACATCTTTAAAAAGATGTTCAACGTCAATGTGTGTGCTCTAATAGAGAAAATACAGTATACTCTTTAGTGCTGTCGAAGCGCCCAGGGGCGAAATCTGCACTCATCGTGCGGAAGAAGAGAAAGCTGGAAATGCGCCGTATATCCAACAGCATACGCTTCTTAAGAGGTGAATGGAACAGCAGTAGTATTCAGCTCGCTGATAGTACAACCGCTCAGCTCCGAAGAAAAAATCTGAATGAGTGGTTACGAGCCAGCTCCTTTTATACCCGTATGTCCGGGGAGTGGCATGCAAATTCCACTCGCCAAATCTCATTGGCCTTTTCTCAAAGATCTGAGGTGTTCGGGGCTCTCAAGAGTGACCCCTAGTTTCACTACATCGACACAACATCGAGTACTATGGTTAGGCTTAAAACTGGGGTAACAATCTTATCAAACCTTTCATTTCAATGAACCTTATCTTATCATACCTTCCATTCAGTTTGATTTTTCCCTTCTGGGATAGGGTCTGGGATTAGGGATAGAACTGGTTAGAGAGTTTGTGTTACAGGAATGTTGTTCCAGGACCAACAAATGATTTTGAACATATCCTACTTCATGGCAAAAACATGGTGACCACAGGTGTAAACTACAAGGCACCATCTATCTCTCTTTCCTTTCTCTGTCTTTTCTTCTAATTGTTTGCTGGCTCACATTGAGGGAAGTGAAAAAATGAGACAGATGCAAGTAACGATTGCTTTGCACTAATGACATGCACACACCACCATCACCACCCGTAGACATGACTATCCAAATGACACATTGCCAAACGCCTACACACCCGTGGATGGCTTACCGATGTGTCTTATGTCACTTTGCTTAGCTTTTTGGATTTGTGACCTACTTTTTTGGTGCTCCAACCGATTTTGCAGACTTGTCGCCCTGTTCAAATTTTGGATGGCTTTCGATGCTATCTAAACACACACATCCACACCTATAATTGAGCGGGTGGAACAATGGTGCATTTAATTTACCTGTCGGCAGAAATTGCACTGAGGATGGATTTGCAGGGCGAGCAGATGTTGTAACGTTTGCTTTTAGGAGTCATCAACGTGCGCAAGCAAATTTGTCATTTGCATGCTGCTGTGGCAGTTCCTCTATTATTTCACATGAATGTCACATTTGAGCCAAGAGCTTATTTAATTCAATTTAAAACACTTTGCCATATCAGTTTTGAAAATGTCCTTCCTTTCTTCCAAATTTCTTTCTTTCCTTTCTACCTTCACTCCTACAAATGTATTTCCTTACTTCCTTTCATTTTTTCTTCGTTTGTTCATTCCTTCCTTCCTTCCTTTCTCCCACTTTTTTCTTTCTTACCTATTTTCCATTATTCCTTCCACATTTCTGTCATTCCTCCCTCACTTCCTACCTTCATTACAAATTATTTTTTCTGTCTTTCTGTCTCTTACTTTTTCTCACTTTCTTTCTTTCTTTCCTCCCTTACAAATTCCCTCCCTTCCTTATGAATTGACTTTCAAACTTTCTTCCAAATGAATAAATGAACTTTCAAAACATCCAACTGTCCCTGCGAAGAGGAGCCATTCAAAGAGGAGCCATACTTGTGTTCTGTCTGAACAATTTTTTTTTAACACTTGGTCTATGGATAAATGCGTCACACAGTTGTTTTTGGCCGTTGTATCATATTTCACAAATTTTCCTAAATGTTTTCATGACACTATAATGTTTCTATAACCATATTTAACATTTATTTCCTTCCTTTCTACCTCACTTCCTTCCTTACTATTTTTATCTTCCCTTCATTACATTTGTCCTTTCACATTTCTTTCCTCCCTCCCTCCCTCCCTTCCTTCCTTCCTTATTTCATCCCTCACTTCCTTCCAAATTTATTTTTTCTTTCTTTCTAAAACAGTGTCAAGTCAGAAGTAGTTTGAAAAAATGCATCTTGAGGCCACTGTGAAGCTCTTTTTGAATGCAATTAGACGTGTGTGAACGGTCCTATTCTGAGCCATACTTACTGGTATCGTGCATAAAATACTATGAAATACTATGGCAAATGTATCATTTAAAGCTACAGTACTTCAAATATTTGTCCCTTAATATTTCCCAATTGAATGTACACTACACCTCCTAAAAAAGCCAGCAGACAATCTCAACAGGGCCTGTAATGTTTCTTTCAGAGGTACGGTGTGCACGAAACCAGCAATTTCCTCTAACCAAAAGAAAAATTCTTTGAAACCAGCACCTTCTCTTACTCAACTTCACCACATCTGGGCTGCCAACAAAAAACATGAAAGCTCAGTGGGAACCATGTTAGCAAGCACTTTTCTTATAATTTTACCCTCCTCTTTGTGCTATTGGCTTATTTGGTGATACTGGCATTGGTTTGCGATCTGTATGCGCTGTAACAGGACACCTCATTGTCATCATTCAGCTGCTGAGGCATTGTTAAATCTGTGTCACGTCATGCGTGTCTATGCTTAACAACTGACTACTTTGCATGTAAGAACAGATGACATGGCTCATCACAGATCTACTTATTTACCGCTGGGAGACATGCAGACTCCTATCAAGGCAAACAAAAGCCGACACGTGCTAATACTGTTGATTTTTTGGTTATGTCATCCCTCCTCTCCTCTTAAACAAATGTATGGTCATTGGAGCTGTGGCACCAAGAGTGTGAGATTACCAGATCCTCTTTTCTCTTCTTCTGTGCATCATTTCATGTCATCTGTTTCCTGTCCCTGAAAATAAAAAGCTTAAAAGTGGCACAAAATAACACTAAAAAGGTTACATTTTGAACAAATATAGTATGTGTTGCATCAGTTGCCTTGTTAAACTAACATCTAGATGTTGATTAGGCTATGAGGTATTAAGTTGTTGACTTATGTTTGCTGTGTTCTCGTTTCAGAAAGGTGAGCGGAAGGAGAGAGTCCTGACTCCCTTCCCCCCCTCCTCCCCACCCATTCCATCATCCGTAGAGCATCTTTCATGTGTCTCCCTGGGCTTGACTCCCACGTCAGGATGAACTGTGAGCAGGATTTTGGAGATGGAGGCATGAATGTCACTCTAACGCTCCGACTGCTCATGCACGGCAAGGTAAACACACTCACAAGCAAACATTTAACTTTTAAATAGCTCATAGAGCAGGAGATGATGCTGAATATTTATTGGTGAAGGAATCCTACCTGTACATTTCAAAATGTTAAACTGTACTGAAACTTCTTAAGCAAACAGATATATTCGACGTGGTTACTTCAGCAATTATGTTTTTCATTTCACATTTGCTTTTTATGATACTATCGGATAGGTTTAGGTTTAAGGTTGGGAGGTTGGTTTTGTTTATTTAAACTCGATAGATTGTCAATCTTTAAAACCTCTGTTTGGGAGAAAATGTAACTTGGTTTTAGTGCCCCTCAGTGGACATTTCACCTCAAAACTGCCACCATCATGTAAAGAATCACATAATTTAATTTTGCAGTAATGCCGAGGCAGTCTAGCTAGGCAATAGATTGTAAGTTTACAATATATTTAAATGTATTTAGTTGAAAATATAAAATTTTACCTTAACGTGAATATTGGGAAGAAGTTTTTGTTTATTTAGGTGAATCAGTTTTTTGTATTTTTTTTCTCCATTTTTTTACTGTTTCAATGTAGCAGTATAAAACAATGATTTGACGATCTGTTTGCATCATCACTATACATTTTCTTGGGAATCTCAATGTGGCCTTTTACATGCTGTGAAATGTTTTAGTAAAAAAAAAAATATATATAGTATATATATATATATATATATATACTATATGGCCAAAAGTTTGTTAAATCTTAATGTTTCTTTATGTAATGGCTTGGGCTTTGTGTGCTTCCAAATTTGTGGCAACTGTTTGGGGATAGCCCTTTTCTGTTCCAGCATGACAATACCCCTGTGAACAAAGTGAGGTCCATAAAGAAATGGTTTACTGTGTCTGGCGTGGAGCAAATTGACTGGACTGCACAAAGCCCAGACCCGAACCCCACTGATCACTTTTGGGGTGAACTGGAACCGCAACTGTAAGTCAGGCCCCACTGACCAACATCAGTTCCTGACCTCACTGATAGCCTTGTGTCTGAATGAGAGCAAATCCCTGCAGCCATGTTACTACATACAGTATAGTGGAAAGCCTTCCCAAAAGAGTGGAAGCTGAGGGGGAAATTGATGCCTAAGGTTTTGAAATCAAATGTTCATCAAGCACATATGGTGTCCACAAACTTTTGGCCATATAGTGTATATAGTAATAAACATAGCTTTTTATTACTATGTATTGTTAAATTGGTGCATGTTATAAAAAAATGATTCAGTATAATTCTTCCTTGTGTTCAGTTAGTGAAAAATCTGAACTGAACTTAAAACTGACAATTATTATTGTATGGTTCAGTTCTTTATATATAAATATATATATATTCTGCTGTATATCACCCAGCCCTAATTCAGGCATTATTGCTGAAGTTTATAGTAAACAAACGGTTGTAGATAGCACTGCTATGCCATCAGTATGTCAACATGTGCTTTTAATTGTGAACAAACTGCCAATGACAGATTTCGTCCCACGCGCCAAAAACTCCTTAATCTTTCACATTTGCATGCCAGTAAAAATGAATGAGTCATTAAAAACAGTTATGAAAAACCCACGAAGATATAACGAACTGTTAATATACTGCCACATTGATATGATTTATGTGCCAGTTTACTTTAATTCTCTATCACCATCAACAGATTGCGATTTGATGTTTTAAAGACACTTTCACTGATGATAAACACAGACATCATTCATATTAGAGCGATGCCTGTCATTCTCAGCAGCTCTTGCGATCTTTATTTCCTTCATATAAAGCTCAGAAGACATGAAATCTATTCTGGAAACTGATGTCACAGGGAAATACGTGATCCATAACATTGTCTTTCAGACTTTTTTCTCAACTCTTGCCAGTTGCAACACTCAACAAATCAAATATTACCCAACAATCACTCATAAAATATGCATCACATTTTTTAAGCCCATGAAGTAATGAAATATGAATGCAAAATGTACCCTATTTAATTTCTTAATACATGTTAGTCCTCTTATGGTGAATGATTCATTGGTGTATGTTATTCAAAAAAAATAAAATAAAAATTAAATGCTTGTCTTCAATAATATGTAACAACTTGCTCCGCCTCCAACTTTCAACCCCTCCCCTCCTACCACCAGTGATAAGGAGGCCACATTTCACGATCCAATCAATTCACTATAGATACACTTAAGTCTCGCTTTTTCTCGTTGCACAACATGTTTCACTCAGAAATACATCAGATTATGAAAATAATTTAGCAATACGGAACAACAGCACAATTTTCGAGCATGATAGTGCTTTTATGCAACTGTTCAACAAATAAATAAATAATATTAAATCATTGAAATCACTGGCCAGTTAACTTTGTTCATATCTTCTCCGCCAGCAAAAATAGTTCCAAGAGAAGGTTTCGAAACGCTGGTTTCAAACTAGGTGTTTCGTTTGTGAAACAAGTTAGTATTTTTCAAAAAATCTTTTAAGTGAACAAATCATTCTCGTTTACTTCCATTGTTTCAGTGCTGAACAGCGAATCAGTTAAGTCAATGATTGTATGATTCACTAGTAACATAAAAGACGCTCATTTGTCACCACCTACTGTGTAAATATGAAATCTCCAGAAACGGTCACTAAATGAATCAGGGCAATCAAAATGAACAATGAAATAAAGTCCCCACCACTATTTGGAAAGCTACGAACACAGAGAAGCAAACTGATACAAAGAGTGAAGCGTCACAGTGTGTTTGGATTGTATATCAGCACTCTTGGAATGCCGTGCGTCCAATCAGATTTGGGGACAGAAAGTAACTGTTGTATAAAATGGGTTACAAACTGCGTTTCATGCTGACTTTAGAGGTACTGTCAGCGATTTTGTACATTTTGCAAACTTTTGCCATTTTCTTAATTACACACCCTCTTTCCAGAGTCCCGCCCTTCAAATAAATGTTAGCAATCCCGAATGCGCTAATGGATGAGATAGCTTTCTGACTAGCTAAAAAAAGCTCCCGTAACGTTTACAGTGCCTAGGTTTGTTACAGAGACAAGTGTGATTTCTCAGGACAACTATTTCAGTGACATCTAACAGTTAATAAAGACATTCTATGCATGATAATCCTTAAAGCACCTTTTAGCACGTACTGTAGTAGTTAAACAAGAGGGAAAGGAACGGAGTGCTTCCAGGGCCTGCAGGATCCTGGTTTAATATGGATTTGACCTGTCTCATCAAAATCCACAGACAGACAACTGGGGAGTGTGCTCGCTAATCAATAAGCTGACATTTGCTATGTCTTTCTCTTTTCACAGGAGGTTGGCAGCATCATAGGCAAGGTGAGCGAATCTTCGTTCCTGTTGTCCCATCTGTTGACATTCTAGATTTGTTGGATGCATCTTCAGTTTGTGTCTTGATGTTTTTTTGTTGTTATTTGGTTTCATTTTTTTCTCTGTGTTAGATGGTTCAATGTAGTTTGTCTAAAATTAAAGTACTGTCATTCTGATATATTTTCAAATTCTGCTTACCCTGTCACGTTGTTCAAAACCCAAATGACTTTCTTTCTTAAGTGGAACACAGAAAAGTGAATTTTTAAATTCTTTTTTTTTTTCTTCTTGTTTTCCATATATATATATATATATATATATATATATATATAAGGAAAAAGTTCACCCAGAAATGAAAACTCATTTATTCATAATTTATTATGAAAGTATTCACATCTGAGTTTGCGTACTTGAATAGAGTATGTTTAGTATACTTCACAGTAGTAGTAACATTCCTAAATAAAAAGAAAGATAAAAAGCCCTCTCGTCTGTTTGATACATTAATGAATGCCACAGTTTCATACTAATTTGAATATTTTGCTCTCTTATCGTAATCATATGCAGCTCTCCCAAAGCTTTTGGATGGCATTTATGGAATGATGATACAATGGTTGATCACGTTCCAATTTAAGTTTAGCTAAATTATACAATCTGATATGCCTTTGACATCCTCTGTTGTCTTGTTTTTCTCCAAAGCACCACAAAATGAATGAAGGGATATGATAGATCTCCCCATAATGAAATCAATACACCAACGCTTGGTTTCCTGGACACAGATTAAACCCAGACTAAGAATAATGTTCTGCTGTTATTGATGGTCCTCCATCACAAAAGTCTCCATTAGAGATATTTGCGGGGGAGGGGGGCAAACTTGAATTGATTACTAATCATAATGCATCTTCAGGCGAAAGAAATGAAGGTGCATGGTAAATTATAAGCAGTAATAGACCTCAGAGTAGGCAACATATTTAATTGAATGTGAACGAAAACTATACTGCCAGGGACGGAAGTACTGTCCATTGAATGTGCTTCATGCTTGTAAAAGAATTTTTGTTCACGCTAGTTTCTTCTTTAGTAACACCATTCTTCAATAAAAGCATTTTAACACGAATTGCTGCACATGTTATTCATGAATTAGTTCTGCTTGTGTTTCATGTTTCAATCGTAAAATCATTCTTTCATGAGTTTGTTCTGCTAGTTTCGTTTGTAAAACCTATCTTACGTAAATTGTCGCATTTGGGATTAATGATTCCCTTCTGCTCGTGTTTCATGAATCGATCGTAAAATCATTTTTATATAAACCGACGCATATGCAGTTCATGAATTCATTCTGCTTGTGTTTCATGTTTGGATGGTAAAATCATTCTTCCGTTAATTGTTGCATATGTGTGGCGTGAATTTGTTCTGCTTGTTTCATAATCGAATTGTAAAACCGATCTTACGTAAATCGTTGAATAATAAATAATAGTAAATTCTTTCTGCTTGTGTTTTATGATTCGATTCATAAAATCGTTCTTATGTAAATTGACAAATATGCAGTTCATAAATCAATTTTCCAGTGTTTCATTAATCGTTCGTAAAACCATTCTTACGTAAAAGTTTTGCCTCTGCAATGCATGAATTCCTTCTGATTGTGTTCCATAAAACGTTCATTAAACCTTCCTTACGTAAATTGCTGCATTTGTGATATGTTCAACTCATGTTTCAGGAACTGTTTGAACCATTCTTTTATAAATTATCGTAATCTTGTGTTTCATTAATAAAGCCCATTGAACGGACAGTACTTTCAACCCTCATGACCTTGCTTTCATTCATGTCAAACTGAATGTGGCATTTCCTCTGACTTTCCCTAACACAACACTTTCTGGAACACAGAAAATGGAATTATTCACACATTAGACAACCATCATATTATAATTTCTGTTATGTTACCCAATCAACCAATTATTTTATCAGCATCTGCAAATAGTGGTATTTGCACGGGACTGTGAAAGGGATAGTTCGTCCAAAGGCGTTTCTTTGAGACCACGCTTAAATCTTGTGACAATAGGAATTTTCATGCTACTAAGTTATTTAAAACTTAAAGGAAGTTCACCCAAAAATGAAAATTCTCTCATCATTTACTCACCCTTATGCCAGCCCAGATGTGTATGACTTTCTTTCATCTGCAGAAAACAAATTATGATTTTTAGAAGAATATCACAGCTCTTTTGGTTCATACAATTCAAGTGAATGGGTGCCAAAATGTTGATGCTCCAAAAAGCACATGCAACCATGCAAAAGCAGGCATTTGAATCTGCAGTCATGTCTTTGCAGCACACGTTAGCTCCTGTGTCTGAGATAGCAGGACACTATCTTAGACCATCTAAGTGATTTATGGACTATTGATTCCCTAGTCAGTCCAATTGCAGAGCTTTCGATTGGAAAACTGGTTCCCCTGGGGCCTATCCATGCAGATGCCATATTGCTGTGCAGCGAAGTAGAATTGATATTAAGTTGAGTTATCTGTTCAACTAGTCAAACTCACTTCATCCTCAGCTATAAGGACATTGTGAAAGACAGTCACTTGGGGGAAAACATCAAGTAAACAAACAAGACAATGGAAGTTGAGTTAGTTATTATCGTCTTTCATTTTTGTCCCCAACAGAAAGGAGAGACTGTAAAAAGGATACGAGAGGAGGTAAGCTACATGCTAAATACTTATTTATTGTCTTCCTCAGCCTCCCAGCATGCATCATACATGCAAAGCAGATGGTGATACTTTGAAGCTAGCACGACGTCACACCACATGAAATTTTGATTTGATTTATGTGGTTTCAAGCTGGCGGAAAGACACCAAGCCGCCCTTATTTCCCACATACCACCAATATATACAGTATATATAATATAATGTATACTGTGTCACCAATGGAATTGCTAAAATAAAAACTGTTTTCAAACAGGTTTACTAAAAACGTCCCTGCCTGCAATTGGTCAAAACAAACACATAGCGTCCTTAATTCAAATCATTGGTTGAGCCAATATATGTCGGGGTGGTTCTGATGCTTAAACAAACAGATACAAAGATAACAAGACTTATTTTCAGAGAATATATTATTCAGAGAACATGTATTTTTATTTTATTTTTTTACCCCACAGGCAAATGGTTTTGTTCTTTCTTTAAGCATAAACCTCACATAATGCTGAAAGTTTTATGCTTAAAATAATGCCCTAAATATATTCTCTATAAGTATTATCTTGCTATATTGCCTCTCAAAAACATTTATCTTGTTTTTAACATACAGTATTTAGATATGACTAAAGTCTATACTCCACACAGCAGATTTACATTTACAGAAAACAAGATTAAAAATACTGATTAAGAAAAATAGTTTTTACAGTGCACATCCTACAAACAGCAACTGCCCGGCACATTAAAGATGAAAGACTGTTGAGGACATGAATATAGAGATGATATGAATAATTAAATGAAGCCTTTCATCTCAAGGGCCTCTGACATGCGCATACGCATCGAACACAAGTAAATTAATTAGTTTCATATGAATGTGTTGGTATTTTCAAGGTTGCTATCAACAATGGCTTTTTGATAAAGATTGAAGTGGGTTACCAAGGAGAGAGCTAGACCCACACTTGTGTTAGCATACGTGTCCCTCACACACAAATTATTTTGTCTTGACACTGATGATCAGTAGAAATCCTTCACAAGCTAACCAATCCACATATTGTCTCTCTCTTTCACTCTCTTGCCTTGCCTTTGGCTAATGGTTTGTGCTTCCTAACAACATAAAATGTCAAAGAAACTGTGTTATTTTACTCTAATTAATGGTTTGTGGAGTGGCAAATGTGAACACTAGCCATCACGTGTGGCCTTTTCAATTGCATTAGTAGGGATACCGCAAGGTTCCCTCTTGGGCCCGTTCACGATGTTAGAAAAAGAATAAATTGCCATCTGCTATTATTAATTGATTGAGCTTAAAGAGATAGTTCACCCAAAACTGAAAGTTCTGTCATCATTTACTCACCCTCATGTTGCCCGAACCCATACAACTTTCTGTTTTCCATGGAGCACAAAAGGAAATGTTTTAAAGAACGTTCATGCTGCTGTTTGGCTTTTTTATTTTTATTTTTCAGGGTTTGTAAAGCTCCTAAAACAACAAAAAAAGCACCATAAAAGTAATCTATGTGATTTTACGCTAAATTCCAAACCTTTGGAAGCCATACAATGTGCATATTTTAACTTAAGTTAAAATACTTTTAAATCCAGACATGTTATATCAAGTTTGATAATGCCCAATTTTACCAATCATGACACAGCAATTTTAAATACACACAAACACAAATGACACTTAAATTTCAGTTGGCTCCTCACACGAAGCCATTGTATGGCTTCAGAAGTCTTAGGATATTGAGCCATAAGTCATATAGACTATTTTAATGATACTTGTTGTTTTACTGATTGATTTACTAGGAAGTTGCAGCAGTGGTAAACATTGTTCAAAATATCTCCTTTGGTGTTCCACCAAAAAAAAAGAAAAAAAAAAGAAAAAAGATTGCCATTTGGGTTTGGAATGACATGGAGGTGAGTAAATGATAAATTACATATTTTTAAGATAACCAATTCCTTTAAAACGCTACACAGCCTAGAATAAAATCGTAAACAATATTTCATTTGTGTGCTCTCATAAGCAACAGACCGTGCAACAAAATTTATTAGTAATCTGGCATGTTTATTAGTGCCTACATTTAGTAATGACATTGCAAATTAGAGCTTTAATACATGCTTTATGACATCAACTCTCAGTGAAGGCATTTTGTATCGTGTGTGTGCATGCAGTTGTGTGTGACTGATAGAAAGATCAGTTTAAGTGAAGCAGACAGACTAAGAGCCCTGCAGGAGACATACACACACATGGTGAAAACGCACACATATATGCACAGATGCATGCACACACTCCCATTAACTACTGTATGATAAGATTAATGCATGTACAGTATATACACATGTACACAGACATCTATGTAAAATTAGATCAGCATGTTGTCTTGCGCTGGTGCTCTACACACACACGTTTACTTGGTTAAATGTGGACATGCTATTGACTTCTATTGCTGTAAATAAAGCTAATTGTAATAACTAAAGATAACCTTATCCCACACCCTAACCCTAAAAGGAAACGTTTTGCATCTTTGTTGTGTTGTTGTTTTTTGTCAAATGAGGATGTCCCTGAATGATCCTAAAGGGAGGTTTTTTTCATATTTTGACCCAGAAGTAGAGCTAAGCAAACCACACACGCACCGTCCATACTGTATATTTCATTTTTGAGGCTAAAAAGTTGAAAATCTTTTATGCGCTTCGGAAAGCACACACAGACACACACAATGCACACTGCTGTGCAAACAGCTTCAAACATCTTTTCAAAAGATGCATTTTTTCCAGAGGCCTCTTTTAAAAACACACACAAACATCTCCTGAAAATTTAAATTTTGAGGTAAAAAGAAATGCAAGGTCACAAGAACACTACAATAAATAATAATAATAAAAATAAAAAAATCTTTATTTTTGTGTCTTATTTTCCAGTAAAATTATCTAAACATCCTTAAATCAAGAAAAAAAAATTGACTTAAGCAGCAGAATTGTGTTTGTACACTACCTTTTTTTTTTTTTTTTGCAGCATAAACCTCATGAAATTTTGTTAGAGTTAAACTTAACAAAAATCCAATTGGGTAAGAAGAATAAACTTAATTCAAGATATTATTTTGTGCCATGTTTATTCTCAAGTAATTGTATTTTGTTTGAAGGATCTTTTAGATTATTTTACTGAAAAACATGACCTATGCATGTAAACATCTTTATACTGAAAAAAAAAAAAAGAAATCTTCTCATTCAATATTATTGTCTTGTTTTCCTGAAATAAAATTCTAAAACTCACAGTAAACAAGTTACATTTACTTGATAAGCAAAATGCCATATTCATAACATCAAAACATCATACAACATATACAGTATTTTTTTTCAAAGAAATATAAAAAATAAAAATAAAATAGTGAGGTGTATAGTATGTCAAATAAATAAATAAATAAATAATAATAAAAAAAACATTTAACCCTTTCTCTTTGAATTAAGTTTCTTTTTCTTATCTCACTGGCAAATTGTACTTTTTGGTAGCATAAACCTCACACAATTTTGTTAGTTATGTTTAAATAAAGAAATAAAGAAATAATAATTTTAAAAAAATTATCTTTGAAAATAAGTCTTATTATCATGCAATTTTGCTACGCAAGTAAATGGATTTTGTTAGAAGGATCTTTAGATATTTTTACTGGAAAACATCACTTATGCATTCCTTTCTTATTTCATTTAATAAATATCTAAAAATCCTATTAAATAAGATACATGTATTTGCGAAGCAAAACATCACCATTAGATGTTAAGTCTCGTTTTCAGAGAAATCGAACAAAATTTTGTCAAGAAAAAAATAAACTTGTTTTCCCTTTGGCAATAAATTTAGGTTGCTGTTTGTTGTCTATTTTTGATTTTCTTTTTTAGCACCTACTGACTGTTCATTTGTCCTATCTTTCCATCTGTACAGAGCAGTGCACGTATCAATATCTCAGAAGGCTCGTGCCCAGAGAGAATCATCACCATCACAGGCGCCACAGAGTGTGTGTTTAGAGCCTTCACTATGATCACAATCAAACTGGAGGAGGTAAGGACAGGAAAACTACTCTCACACATAAACAAATATACACACAGAGCAATGACCTTGCAGTGTCATGTAGTTCACATGCTTTTGTTAATATGTGAACATTAAAATTATAAATATTTTTAGCTGATATTGATATGATGTGAGATGATGGACAATATTAAGTTCATTTTAAGAGAAAATCAGAATTCACAGTAAAAATGCACAATAAAAAAGATGCAAACCCTTAAATGTGTGTTTGAATCTCAGCAGTTCTAAAACTGCGTTTGTAAGAACATCTGGGTGAAGCAGTCGTGGGTAGTTTTCATAAATCTTCTGTAGGTCTCATAGCACTGGGGTGCCTGTCTGTGGTGGGATAATCTCAGAAAAATAATATGTGCCTCCACAAGCGTTACATTCCCTTGGTGATTCCAGTAAACGATTGCTGAAAAGGGACATACAGCTTTCTGACAAAACAGGTGCTAGACTTCAATCTCCCAGTACGTTGTAAAAAAAAAACAAAAAAAAAAAAAACTGTTAAAGCAATAGTTTACCCCAAAATAAAAAATTATGTAATTATTCACTCAACCTTTTATAGCTGTCAAGACTGAAAAAGGACTAAAAAAAAACACCATAAACCACAGTAAAAGTAATCAATATGACTCAATAAATCTTCTGAAATGATCACTTTTGTGTGATGGACAGAATGGAATTTAAGTCATTATTCACTATCAAATCATTAAGAAAAACTCTGTAAATCAAATATGGCAGCTATGTCACATGAATAAAAGTCATGACATAATTTTGCAAGAGTCAGTTAGATTTGACATTATTGACTTAGCCAACATATTTGATTTTTATTTGTGCCTTATTAATGATCCAATTTTAGAGAAAATAACAACTCGTAATTCGTACGAGATGGCGAAATCGTAATATATCGTACAACTTGTTTCGTATGGAAAGGTACGACTTTTAAACCAAACAATCACTTTCCTCGCCTCGTTCCAAACACCAGTATTTTCTTCCATGGTACATAAAAGTTATTTTTGTATTAATATCTTGGCTAAGTTTAGGTTTGGATTAGGGGTGAAACTTAGGAAACATTGTAATAACATTGTTCGTTAGTTTGTTAATTTTTCTCTATGATTCTCAGTTCTCATTTTTCTCATCTTGTACTATTGTTACAACCACTCATGAGATGGGGTTAGTGAAGAACAACTTAAATTTAGACTGGGGGAATATTTGGGAAACCTTTTTGAAAACAGTGATTATTATCACAATTCCATTTGGTGACAATAGCGGCACTGAAATAGCACATTTCACTTTTAATAGGTAATTAAGTCAGTAAAGTTAACAGGGATAAAAAAAATTAAAAAGTAAATGCATAAACAAAGAAATTAAGACGTTTAGAGATATATACATACGACTGCTTCACACATCCATATTTTTTATTAATGGCATCAGTAGAGTTGTATAACTGCCAGTCAATGAGGTGTATCTGCCTGCCTGCAGCATGTCTACTCTACTTCCACTAAGTAATAATGAATCCATTCACTCCTGCTAAATCTATTATGCATTTGATATTCTTTCATAGCAGGCAGGGTGCCTTTCATTAAACATCTGTTAGGAATCTCCCTCTCTCACTCCTTGTACTACATACAAGCCCGTTTCCTTATGCCCATAAAGGAAGAGTCACCACTGAAACCCCTGAGGTGGTGATGGGGTTTAGTTTTGCTGAGCGTATGATGAGTATTACTGGTTGAATTTTACAAGGTGCTCTATTAAGGTCTAGCCCAGCTTTGATCCAAAAAATGTTTTGCCTATAAATATTCATTTATTTTTTGGGACGATACATGACACAATTAACAGGGAAGAGGTAAGTTTTGGGGCCTTAATATCGAGTGGACCTTGAAAGTCAGAAAGTATTGAGGTTGCTTTTTATGTTAAAGTTGCTGCAGTATACCAGACTGATCTCATAGTGAAATTGGAAACAGTAGGTTGACTTTTCTTTAATTAATATCGGTCTGTGCTTACTGAAATGCTAAACACTGCCCCCAGTGGCCAGTGGTATGTGTTGTTGGGGGTGTGGGCACATGTCAGCTCCAGTTTCCGGGTAAAGTGTAGAGAAGGAATAACCAGCAAATGCTTAAAACTTGCAACAGTTGGATGTCACATTCATACACTGTCCCCAGTTGCTGGGGATTAAATTGATTCACACCAATGTTTATCACCTGCAAACTGATGGGCTGGTGGAACGATTTAATCGAACCCTGAAAAACATGATTCATAAGTTTGTACACGAGGATGCTAGAAATTGGCACAAATGGCTGGACCCCCTATTATTTGCAGTCAGGAAGGTCCCGCAAGCCTCCACTGGATTTTCCCCCTTCGAGCTCCTGTATGGACGCTGGTCCCGCGGAGTGTTTGACGTCATACGGGAGGCGTGGGAGGAAGGACCTTCCCAGAGCAAAAATTTAATTCAGTCCTTCCTTGATCTTCAAGCAAAGCTACACACACTGGGTCAGTTGTCACAACAGAATTTTCTCCAAGCTCAAGAGACACAAAGCCGGCTGTATAATAGGGGTGCCCAGCTATGGGAATTTGCACCGGGAGACAAAGTACTTGTATTACTCCCACATAGAGCTCGAAATTACTCGCCAAGTGGCAAGGACCCTTTGAGGTTACACGGCGAGTCAGGGATCTCGATTATGAAGTTAAACGAACGGATAGAGGAGGGGCACGTCCAATTTACCACCTCAACCTCCTTAAATTGTGGAGAGAGGTGGTCCCCATGTCCGGAGCTCGGGCCAGAGGTGAAGTTCAAAGCCGATCCATTCACCCTGGTCCCTTGTGGAGACCACCTCCCACCGTCACAGCTCACGGAGGTGGCCAGGTTGCAAAACGAGTTTGCGGATGTGTTCTCTCCTCTTCCCGGTAGGACTAACCACATACAACACCATATCGAGACCCTACCTGGAGTGGTAGTGTGTAGTCGGCCATACCGCGTTCCCGAACACAAGAAAAAGGTGATTCGGGACGAATTAAAGGCAATGCTTGAGATGGGGGTAATAGAAGAATCACGCAGCGATTGAGCGAGCCCGGTTGTTCTTGAACCTAAGAGTGATGGGTCAGTCCAGTACTGTGTTGATTACTGGAAAGTCAACACGGTGTGTAAATTTGACGCGTACCCAATGCCCGAATTGACGAACTGCTCGATCGGTTGGGTGCAGCTCAATTTTATTCGACACTGGATTTAACTAAGGGATATTGGCAGATCCCCTTAACTCCATTATCCTGAGAAAAAACGGCCTTTTCCACACCGCTCCGATTACACCAATTCATCACTCTTCCATTCGGTTTGTTTGGGGCTCCCACTATGTGGATAAGGTCCTCCGGCCACACACTGCATATGCTGCTGCCTACTTGGATGATATTATTATATACAGTAGTGATTGGCAGAGGCATATTCAGCATCTGAGAGCCGTTCTGAGGTTTCTGAGGCGGGCGGGGCTCACGGCAAACCCGAAAAAGTGCGCAGTTGGATGGGTGGAAGTATTGTATCTGGGCTTCCACTTGGGTCATGGGCAGGTACGTCCCCAAATTGATAAAACTACAGCGATAGCGGCCTACCCACGTCCCAAGTCCAAAAAGGAGGTGAGACAGTTCATGGGGCTGGCTGGCTATTACAGAAGGTTTGTTCCTAATTTTTCTGATGTCACCGGTCCCTTGACTGATCTCACTAAAATGGGGGCACCAGATCTGGTCCAGTGGATGGAGGCATGCCAACAGGCTTTCAAACAAGTAAAATCTGCACTCTGTGGTGGGATGCTTTTACATGCTCCTAACTTATCTCTCCCCTTTATTTTACAGATGGGTGCATCAGAGAGGGGGTTGGGGGCCGTGCTCTCACAGGAGGTGGAGGGTTTGGACATTAGTCGTAAGCTCTCTTTGAGAGAGACTAAGTACAGCACCATTGAGAAAGAGTGTCTTGCCATCAAGTGGGTGGTCCTAACCCTCCGCTACTACCTGCTGGGGCGGGCCTTCATCCTCCACTCGGATCACGCCCCGCTTCAGTGGCTCCACCGCATGAAGGATACCAAAGCGCGGATCACTCGTTGGTACTTGGCACTTCAGCCCTTCAAATTTAAGGTGGTCCACAGGCCGGGGCCACAGATGGTTGTGGCTGATTTCCTCTCCAGGAATGGGGGGGTGGTTGGCAGGCCGGACGTTGCCCGGGCCTGAGACGAGCGGTGGGGGTATGTGGCGCGGGACATGGTCGTGTGTCTGTCACTGGGGAGAGAGGAAGCGGTAAGGGCCATCACCTGGTGATTAATGATGCGTAACACCTGTTTCTCGTTACAGTGACGACGGAGATGGGCTTGAAAAGGCCGCCGAGAATGCCAGTGAGGGGGAGAGAGTTGCATGAAGCTGAAAAGCCACTTCTGTATCTGTGAAGTCTGTTTGCTGTTTGTGAAGCTGAAAAGCCTGTTTGGTGTTTGTGAAGCTGAAAAGCCTGCTCTTTGTTTATGAAGCTGAAAACCTATACTTTGTCTGTGAAGCTGAACGCTTGAATATATATTTGTTTTCTCATTGTGGTAATGAAAAATGGGATGTAAAATATACGTAACTGTCATGAAAATAATGTCACAATGTAAAACATCTTTGTGGCCCCATAAATAGTTGTAATTTTACAGTTGTGCTCAAAAGTTTTCATACCGTGGCAGAAATTGTGAAATTTTGGCATTGATTTTGAAAATATGACTGATCATGCAAAAACTGTCTTTTATTTAAGGATAGTGATCATATGAAGCCATTTATTATAACATAGTTGTTTGGCTCCTTTTTAAATCATAATGATAACAGAAATCACCCAAATGTCCCTGATCAAAAGTTTACATACCCTTGAATGTTTGGCCTTGTTACAGACACACAAGGTGACACACACTGGTTTGAATGGCAATTAAAGATTAATTTCCCACACCTGTGGCTTTTTAAATTGCAATTAGTGTCTGTGTATAAATAGTCAATGAGTTTGTTAGCTCTCACGTGGATGCACTGAGTAGGCTAGATACTGAGCCATGGGGAGCAGAAAAGAACTGTCAAAAGACCTGCGTAACAAGGTAATGGAACTTTATAAAGATGGAAAAG
The DNA here is from genome assembly GCF_019703515.2 of Myxocyprinus asiaticus. Classification (NCBI taxonomy): domain Eukaryota; kingdom Metazoa; phylum Chordata; class Actinopteri; order Cypriniformes; family Catostomidae; genus Myxocyprinus; species Myxocyprinus asiaticus. The sequence goes on from NC_059393.1 coordinate 7,647,733, forward strand.
GATATTAAAAGATATCCAAAGCCTTGAAAATGCCAGTCAGTACTGTTCAATCACTTATTAAGAAGTGGAAAATTTGGGAATCTCTTGATACCAAGCCAAGGTCAGGTAGACCAAGAAAGATTTCAGACACAACTGCCAGAATTGTTTGGGATACAAAGAAAAACCCACAGGTAAGCTCAGGAGAAATACAGGCTGCTCTGGAAAAAGATGGTGTGGTTGTTTCAAGGAGCACAGTACCAGGATACTTGAAGAAAATGAGCTGCATGGTCGAGTTGCCAGAAAGAAGCCTTTACTGCGCCAATGCCACCAAAAAGCCTGGTTACAATATGCCCGACAACAACTTGACACGCCTCACCGCTTCACACTGTAATTTGGAGTGACGAGACCAAAATAAAGCTTTATGGTCACAACCATAAGTGCTATGTTTGGAGAGGGGTCAACAAGGCCTATAGTGAAAAGAATACCATCCCCACTGTGAAGCATGGTGGTGGCTCACTGATGTTTTGGGGGTGTGTGAGCTCTAAAGGCATGGGGAATCTTGTGAAAGTTGATGGCTGAATGAATGAAAGATGAATGAAGCATGTTATCAGAAAATACTGGCAGACAATTTGCATTCTTCTGCACGAAAGCTGTGCATGGGACAATCTTGGACTTTCCAGCATGACAATGACCCTAAGCACAAGGCCAAGTTGACCCTCCAGTGGTTACAGCAGAAAAAGGTGACGGTTCTGGAGTGGCCATCACAGTCTCTTGACCTTAATATCATCGAGCCACTCTGGGGAGATCTCAAACATGCGGTTCATGCAAGACGACCAAAGACTTTGGATGCCCTGGAGGCATTTTGTCAAGACGAATGGGCAGCTATACCACCTGCAAGTATTTGGGGCCTCATAGACAACTATTACAAAAGACTCATTGATGCTAAAGGGGGCAATACACAGTATTAAGAACTAAGGGTATGAAGAACAGGGGTCATTTCATTTTTTTCTTTGTTGCCATGTTTTGTTTTATGTTTGTGCCATTCTGTTATAACCTACAGTTGAATATGAATCCCATAAGAAATAAAAGAAATGTGTTCTGCCTGCTCACTCATGTTTTCTTTAAAAATGGTACATATATTACCAATTCTCCAAGGCAATGCAAACTTTTGAGCACAACTGTATATTTGCAAAATATAATTCCTATTTGTTTCTTTTGATTTTGGAGTAAAATGGGACCAGGACATTTTCTTGACAGGTTTTGTGAGAATTATTTTAGTTTCCGTTTATTGTTGTAATGTGATTATAGGCTTTTAAACTTGTGAAAATGCTCCATGACAGCAATAAGAGATGGCTGTTTAACCTCATACTTAAACTGACCTAAAAAATAAAAAATAAAATATACTGAAAAAATAAAACTAAACTAAAAACTAAAGTGGTCAGCGTGTGATGTTTTTATCTACTATTGGTCACCCGTCATCTCGTCATCCAGATTCGCAGATCATAATTAACTAAACTTGAACTTTCCTTTGCAGCGTAGTGCAAAATTCCGTGTATGTTTCTGGTCTCCAGCATTCGGATGCGTTTGAATGGTAGTGAATGGAGATTTGATGCCATTAACTAGGCAAACTGGCAAATGATTCGATTTTTCCGCAGTCATAGTTTCAACCTGGTACCTTGCAAACAGGACTTTGTTTTCAGGTTGTGTGGGGTTGTCGCTCAAGGGTACAATGGTGATAGCATATACTGTATATCCCATATTACAGGGTTCAAACTTGAAACTTTTTGGTTACCACACCAGAACTTTAACCACTGTGTTATGCCGCTCCAAATCAAAATCTGAACTCTTTGTAGGATGCCATAATTGCTGCATCAGGACTGTCAATTAAACATATTGTCCATTTTCTGTGTTTGGCCTTCAAGGATTTGGCTGCTCTTGTGGCGAACGGCACAGTCACCAGTAAGCCTCCAGTCACGCTGCGATTGGTCATCCCGGCCAGCCAGTGTGGTTCTCTCATCGGCAAGGGTGGCTCCAAAATCAAAGAGATCAGAGAGGTGAGTGCCAGTATAACAAGCTTTCCAATTCACTGTCTCTCCCTCCTGCCCATAGAGGACTTATATGTTAGGACTGCTTGCTCCGTTGCATATTTCATGAGTTTGGATGCCAGTAAAAGCCCATTTATTTTACATTTATGGTTTCTAGGCTGTCAGTATGGTATGAGGTAATGTTGAATGGTCCGCAGCGCTAAATGTGGAGTGTTCGCTAATGCATTTGGGGTGTGGGTGTGGATTAGAGTTTGGGGAATAGGAAGTATGTTAAGCTAATCAAAGCACGAATGTCAGTTTTGAATGGGAGTGAGTTTGTTGGGTTGTCAGAAGCTTTCATATTAGCAGTGGCAAGTAACACGGCAGAATGCGTTTTTAGCTCTTTCCTTTTGCTTCATGAGATTTGGTAAAGCAAATTTTAGATAATAGGGTTTTTCACAGAAACTCTCAGTGCTTTTGAGTATGAATGTACTGTATGTATAAGTGTGTTCTTACCTAGCTATACTTTGGAGACAAATTTTCTAAAATAATTAAAAGTTAGGAGCTAAATGCAGCAAAATGCAGCAAAACCTGCTTTTGTGGACCGCCTCAAAGCAGAGTTCCCACAGTCATAAAAAACCTGGAAATGTCAAAAATGAAAAATGAAAGTATTTTGTCTTGTTTTCCAGTAAAAATTTAAGAGAAATCTAACAAAATTTAGTAAGGTTTATGATTAGAAATATATATATAATATATTAAAAGAAATTGACTTTTTTTTTTTAAGCATAAACCCCACCAAATTTTGGTAGATTTCTCTGCAAACAAGACTTAATATCTTATGCCATTCTGCCTCTAAAGTAATTTTTTTCTTGTTTTAAGGATATTTTTACTGAAAAATTAAGATAAACGAGCCATACTGATGCCTAAGTTGTGAAAGAATCATTCTCTTGAGTTGGTGCTTTCTATCAATTGGTCAAACTGGTTCACAAATGATTCATGCCAAACAAGTTTTACTTGTAAAGCACTTTTAACAATGCACATCTTTTCAAAGCAGCTTTACAAAAAGTCATGCTGTAGTGTCTAATCTTTTAAATGATCTTAAAGTACCATTGAGCAGTTTCATGCCAGCTGACGGCGGTTCGAATCCTGCTTAGAGCGGGTCGAGCAGGGCTGGTTACATAAGCATATATTTCTCTTATTTGAATAACCTATTCAATTTTGAATATATATATATATATATATAATACGAAAAATTTTATTATATTAAATGCTCAGAATTTTATTACATTTTGATAAAATATTACATTATGAACATTCATTACATTTAACTTATTACATTATGTGCAGTTGTTAGATTATGCTTTGTTATTACATTATTATTTGCTATAATTGTCTTTAGGACCCCAGTGAGCAAGCCAAAGTTGACTGTGGCAAGGAACGAAAAACTCGATGAGATGTTAGTTATTGGAGGAGAAGAAAAAATCTGAATTTGAGTGTTAAAAGTTTTCTTACCAGGGTGGGGTTAGGGCTTGGATTAGAGTTTGCCAGGTCTTAGTATTTGAATTACCTTCATTTAAAACAATATGAGACTATGATAGGTCCCCAGTTGGATACTAGGCAAATGTGTTTACTAACGGTCAGTTCTTCTTTACTGTGGCAGAAAACAGGGGCTCAGGTACAGGTGGCGGGAGATCTGCTCCCTAACTCCACAGAGAGAGGAGTGACGATATCTGGCAGCCAGGACGCTATTATACAGTGTGTCAAACTCATCTGCACTGTAATACTTGAGGTAATTACACTCTACAGCTATTGAACTACAGTATAACAGATCCATTTTCTTAAATAACAGCATTCGTATGCATGCATTGGCCTTGAAAAATTATAGTGGAAGACTTTTGTCTGCGATTCTTTATCAGCAAGACTTCAAAGGCTTCCATACATCAAAGACGGCATACTGGCTTTCTGTTTTAGCTTTTAATATGGTTCAAACAGAATGTATGAAATCATTTTCTATAGCTTAACGGATTTTTTTTTGTATTGATTTTTTTGCAGCTGACAAATACTTGAATCTAACTTACCACACATTAAAAATAATTTCAGTAATGATGAATTATGAGTAATGCTTTTTTAGATCTTTAAATAGATTTGCTCTTAAATGGTTTTCTTTGCATACAGATGATTTAAGAAAAAGATTTGACTTCTTAAGCAGTGGAATTGTACTGCATGTGTCCTGCTCATTCCTGTTTCATTATTAAAGGGCTGGAAGAGTGGGCTTATTGTTGACGGCTACATGCCCCATTTTAGAAGTCCTCAGCTGTCTGCTCCAGGATGCAAATTATGCAAAGTCACTCAATGAATATTTAAAAAGATTCTTTTTGTTTGGTTGGGCAGTCGTGGGGGATGTGTTTTACTGTTTTTTTTGTTGTTTTTTTTTTCATCACATCAGCCCTGATCAGGCCTCTTGAACTCTTATGTTTTATTGTTGGATTGCATTAATCAAATTACTGCATATGAAAAGAAATAGCTAGCAGACACTTCCCTTAGTAGTTTACAATTATCAATAAAAATAGTTGAATGTAATAATAAAAAAAAATTTTTACCCAATATTAGTGTTTTTTTGTTTTTGTTTTGTTTACTTTGTTAGCTTAGCAACATGCTAATGTTCATTCAAATGTTCTAAAGTGATTAGCGCCATTTTGTGGGGAGCGTGTGCTATGTTGAGTTGCTGCATATGAAGAGTGTTCCAAATGGTTCTTTTATTCCATTTCAGTTTGGATGATGACTTAGAAGGCAGCTTCCTAAGTAGAAAAACAGCTCACTAGGTTTTGGAACAGAGCCATAATTTGGCTTTGAACAACAGGCTCTTAGAATTCCATTGTTCCATCATTGACGTTAACCAGAGAAAACATGCTCGGAGCACACTTTATTCCCCAAGCCACAGAAGGCATGTGAGTTTAGAAACCCTTCTGTATTTCATTGCAAGTTTTCCATATCATGAGCAAGCATTAATGCTCTCAATAGCATTATGAAATAATCCAGCCTAATGACTTCCTGTGAGAGGATAATGGTATGCTTTTAAGAGATCCGATGAAGAGCTGATCGATAAATGCATTGCATTTGTGCACCGTGTCAGCATTTCAACTCATTAAGATAATATGACCAAATGACCCTCCGTCCTTAATGCAGTACAAATGCCTTAGGTAAAGAGAAACTTTGAATTGCGCAAGTACTTTTAGTGCTATTGCTACATGAGATGAATATGAAAGTCATAGTGAGGTTGAATCTTTAAGGTCCTGAGTTTAAATGAACAATTGCTTCACTTTGTTTGCAGTCTCCTCCAAAGGGTGCTACAATTCCATACCGCCCAAGCCCTGCTCCAGGTGCAGTTCTTCTTGCTGGAAATCAGGTAAAACCTGGCAAAATGTCTTTCACCAATTGTACCAAGTGCACTTTTTCTCATTTTCAACATTCATTTTTAAGACCTGAAACATATTCTATGCAAGTACGTTAACACACATGCTTCTAGCTATACAAACTTGATTTCACACATCGCTGTTTTCAAATACCGTAACACAAGTATGCATTGCATTCTCAGTGTTGCCACAAGGGGCACTATTGGAGGCATTAGTGTTATGTTTATAACTCCAGGAAAATAGTGCATTTAGTGAAATGGCACAGAAAATGAAAGGTAACTCTACCGCCCCCTTACGGTGTGTTGAGCAATCATTCGCATCTGCTTTTGTGCACTTGTGGAGAGTATGTTTATGGTTTTGGTCACATTGCACACAATTTTGGTTTATTTTCAAATTTGATCTTTAGGACTTTAGACTACAACACTGTTGTTTTCATCATCAAGTGATGATCCAATTGTTCAGACAGTGTAGTCAGTATTCAGTATATCTACATCAATTGCAGTCATAATTTCCTGATTCTATGGCTTTGTCAAAGTCCCTTTCACGGCAAGGCAGTCCACTCGGTGGTCATTTTGGGAATGCTCCTGGGCAGCTATTTTCTATGGAGCAGTATAAAAGTACAGCTCCTATCTACTTAAAAAAGGGGAAAGACTAAAATCTCTAAAAAGATTTTGTTCAAGATTATACTCAAGGAACATATTTCAAATCAGCAGTAAAATCAAACAACAATGGTATCGTAAAGCTAAAAACAATATTTTTCAGGCTGGTCCAGCTAATGTGTGTGTGCGTTCTCGAGCAGACTGGCGATATTTGTACCTAAAAGGTGACTGGGTTGTTTACCTTAAGGCAGGACTTTCTTTTTGTACACCTGCCATATTAGGTGTTTTAATTTCTTTAATTCATTTGAATACAAATGCTCTATCTTGGGTTAAACTGTTTCTTGCTTCGTTCAATCACCAGCAAAGATTTGATTTTTTGGCATTTACTTTTTTGTAGTCTGAAATCCATTGTTTTAAAGCCCCATCCAAACCACATCCAGATGTTGTTCGAAATCCAAGTAAATTAGATTTTTGGAATGCATCTCAATCTGAACGGTCAGATTTCGGGTAGTTTTTTTGTCATTTGAGACACAACACGTATATACTGTATACCGTGCTCAAAGTTCCTGAACCAAATATACTCGTTTTCGCTCAATCTTTCCTCATAGAGCAAAATATGTTACATAGTACAATATGTGAATAGTGCATGAATGCAAAATATATGCATAAATGCTGTCACTTATGTTCTCTCATGCATCTTATGAGTTCAGCACAATGGCAAGAAATCACGATAGACATGAGGCAAATCTTTCAGTTCCCTGTCCTCTATTTCCACAATGGCAGCTCTTATGTCTCTTGCTGTTGTTCTGACACTTGAAAAATCACTATGAGAAACATGTAGATATACCAAATAACTACACTGTCTGAACAAACAGATCAGATTTCATGACTTGCTAAATGACAGTGAGGACAGTCAGTCCTAAAATCAGATTTCAAAACCAAATCAGATTTGTGTGCAGTGTGAACAAAGCCCAAGTGTCTAAAATGTAATCCTTATTCATTCAAAATTATCATTGCTGGGACAGAGCAGATACAATTAACATTTACAAAAGCATAAACCCCACCTCTGAACATGCTGTGTGAGCTGAAACTGTTGATATTCAGCTGATATCAAATGTTGTACAGCTGCACAGCTTCATACAGCTGACAGCAAGCAGCCTCTATTTCCTTTAATAAAGTGAGTCTGTTCATCAATGAACAGTGTTAGTAGAGGGGCTGTCTGTGTTATGAAATATTTTTGAAGCTTGTTTGTTGTGTCTGTTCTCATTAATGTCATAGACTGAAAACAAAAGTTTTATCCAAGTATTGCAAAACTCATATAGTGATTTTGTAGCTTGCAATGTATAAATGTGACATTCATTGACCAATTTATAACAATACAGCCCCAATTATTAGTTAACACTTTCATAATACCATACTGTAGGAGCTTCTTGTCTTTATCTAACACATATTTTAATAGTCTTAGATGGTGTATTTAATTTAGGAAGAACAAAAACAAGGTGGTGAGGGATGGAAGTACAGTCCATTCATGTAATTCATTCATAAAACCAGTCCTACATATACTGCCATATTGAATCCGACAATGTAAAACAAGTTTTACGAAGATCTACAAATAAAAAAAAATGTTGTGCTTGGGTTTTAAGAAATCATTTTTAAAACTATTCGGACGTAATTGCCAGATTCAGTTAAATGCTGCAATTTATGTAATAATGGTTTTCCAAACTAACTAAAATTGTAAAACTACTCTTACATTGGAGGCAGGGTCTTACCAGGGCTTAAGCCCCAGGGCCTGTGGCTGCAGTTGGGTTCTAAGTCATGGCATCCGCCACCCTATTCTCCATTGTCGACGTTCGCGGAAGGATGCGCATGTAAACACGTTGAGTGGAAGATGCTGTATTAAACACCAAGATGTTGCGCAACGGTGAAAGCTGTTCGTGGAATCGATTTTATGTAGTTACACAAGCAAAATGAATTTCTGTTTAAATCATTCTTATAAACCATTCTTACATAAATTGTTGCATTGAACTGACTGAACCATTCTTAGCCATTCACAACATCCCGTCATGACTGGCAGGGCCCTACAGAACAGTACCTTAATGCGGGCCTGGTTGTTGGCTTGAACTGAATATGAAAATTTACATAAGAATGGCTTTACGAGCGATTTACATAGAAATTAATTCTGCACATATTTCATTAAATTGTTTATAAGACCATTCTTACCTAATTCCCACTTTTAGTTCAACGCAACAATTTATGTAAGAAAATAAGTTTTTATGAATTATTTAAACAGACATTAATTTAGCTTGTTTCTATAAATTGTTTGCAACACCGTCCTTGCATTAATTATTGCTATCAATTCAATGTGACAATTTATGCAAGAATGGTTCTATGAATAATCAACATTGGTTTTGTTCTAGTTTAGTTAAGAAATTAATTCTGCTCTAGGCCGAACATGTTGCATTGTCTTACCCAAATGTTCCTACATTCCGTCTGCTTTTGTGGAAGACATATTTTCCAATGTTTCGATGGTTTAATGATTGACACCCATGTACACAACAGAACGACCTAATGGGAATCATTCAGTAAACACATGCAGAAGGAATTACTGTGTAAATTGCCACATTGAATCGAATGCCCATTGAACAGACTGTACATCTATCCCTCACAGCCTTGTTTTCAAATTAAGTATGGCATCTATTCTGACCAAGGTCTATTGTTTCGTTCATTAATCCATCTGTTTGTCCCATTATTCACTTCACGTAATTCTCTAACACATCTCTAGAAGAGAGTAGAGCAGTCATTATGTTTATTCATGTTGACATAGCTATTCATTATCAGCACGCCTATGCATTAACAACAGTAGTATTAAGATCAATCAGACTCATTAATATTTCTCACCATTAAAAGTGCTGTGGAGTCATTCACCAGCGGTGTAATTAATCGAAGTGGCAAAAACTTTGACTTGCGTAGTAATAACACAGTGTCTGTTTGATATATTCAGTAGTCTGTCAAGACACAAGCAAGATTAATGTCTGATAATGAAATTAATGATCATTGCTTCATGTCAGAGAACATATTTTTTCCACATTAACGCCTTTCTCTCTGTATGCAAATCAAGCTTAATGGTAATAGAGCGCAACAGTAGGGTTCAAAAAATAAAAATCCCATTCATTTTTTCCATAGAAAAAAAATTATAATAATGATTACACATATAACTTTCAAAACTTTAATGGGCTTTACATTGTTAAATAATGACATGCTTCTGTAGAAGCCCGAAGTCAGCTTGATTCAACTTCATAATTCCTGATAAAGAAAACTACACTACCCAGAATCCTGAAGAGATCTCAACCAATCAGAAAAGTCACTGTACCCATGAAAATGGGAATCTCGCTAAGAGAGCTTAACATTGACTGCATACTAATCAAAGGTACTAATTAATCTCAGATTCGTCTCAGGACTGGTTGGTTTCATTCAAGACAAAACTCTTTTTTGAATGAATGGAAAAAATACTTCCGGAACCATTGCCGCTGAAAAATGGTCACTGTTGCGTTCTATGAAAGCAATAACAACAAAACATGCATTAATACACATGCGTATATGTATATGCACAATAGTGATGACATGCAATGAAGCCTAGGTTTGTGTCTCTGTCCCCTATTTGCCTTTTTAAGGTTTTCGAAACATCAGAGTTTGCGTCTCACCCGCTTTTCTCAGTGGCTCAGGGAGGGCTGGATCTGCAACAAGTGAGTATAATTTATCCATGAAGGCTAATACAGGAAGACATGCTTCCCACTCTTTCTTTATTTGCCTCTTCCGCCCCTGCATGGAGGTGGGAATTCCGTTCCCCTCTGTCATTCCTCTTGCCGCATGTTGCAGCCAGTGTCCTCCCCATTTGAGCAATGGAGCGAGACAATATACTAATTACTGTTGACTTGAGATTTTTTTGCTTTTGTAGTTGACATTCCATTTGCACATGGCTTTACCTCCAACCCCTTGCAAATGTATTGATTTTTGTGGAAAATCTGGACTTGATTTTGTAATGTTTTGTAAACCGTACAGGCATTAGATACAGTAAATGGTGTCCCCCAAGGTGGTCTTAGGCCCTTTGACATTTATAAAATGAATAGCTTAGTATTAAAGATGCCATGAAATTGCTTCACATGCACTGCTTCTGATTCTGTGAACAGAAAATTTGGCAGGACATATTGAAGGGAATATCCAATGATATCATGCTGACATCTGCAAGATGTCATTTTTAGATTGTTTGCTCATCTGCAATACATCTATAAGGCATTTCCTCTCTGATTTCAATAAGACATTCAGCAGATGTCTTTCAGACATTTATAATTTTAAATTTTGGTAAATCTGATCTTTTTAAGATGTTTAGCAGATGCTTTCCAGATGAAACACTCTTACGTAGACATCTCAGTGATATACATGTGCTATATGGGATATAATTTTGCTTTTCAAGTACATTTTATTTTGTTTTAAGAATGTTTAGATGATTTTACTGGAAAATACTTAGTAAAAAATATTTTGGCCAGTGTTTGCTATTTGCTAGTCGGTTGTGGATGGTATTGGGAGGAACAAAAATTTCATTCTAGAGAGCATTTGAGTGGACACAAATCTGTGTAGTTGAACATGAGTCATCAATATTATTGGCTTGTTTTCATGGAAGAGAAAGACTACATTTTAAATGCAAATATTTGCTAAGGGGTAATTTTGTCAACTTTTAGGAGTACACTAGCTTATAGATGGCCTCAAAGCTAATAGCCACAAAACTAACAAATTCATTTCATGGGGCCTTAAAATCACCCCATCCTGATATTTCATCTTGCTCTTTGAGTTTGCAGACTTGGAAGTATTATTTACAGGGCAGAAAAAAAAAAAAAATATATATATATATATATATATATATATATATATATATATATATTTTTTTTTTTTTTTTTTTTTCTCAAACTGTACTAGGCGCTTATCACTAAAGTTTCTGTGAGGAGAAAATATCCTTTCTGGATGGTTCACAGCTTTAGAATTCTATGCAGATGTAGAAAGTTCATTTCAGGGTACTGTGACAGTATATTTTACTGATAATCTCTCGACTTGCCGCTGAGGTGTTTTGGGCTCACAATCATCAGCGTATGTGTAATGCTCTGAAGCTTAACAGGAGTAGTTCAACTGGGTTGATAACATCACCCATCCCTCAGCGAGCAGTTTAGCATGCAGGTGAGAGAATGATTATCATGGCCTGGAGACTCAAAATATGAAGGCCAAAACACTGATATTGTGTTTATATATGTTTGAGTGTGAATTTAAATGTGAAAATTCTTCAGAACATCTTCTTTTGTGTTCCATGGAGAAAGAAAATCATACAGGTTTGGAATGACCCCTTTCTCAGTACTCTCTGACTGATGTTCTGATCTGAGGGCTAAAAAGGGCCACCATGTGAAAGTACACACTCATGTACACACGATGCTTGTCCTCGAGAGCTGTCTGGAGCGAGGTGGCAGGCCCAAGCTCTGGCATTCTCTTAAATGAGCAGATATAAGTGCTGTCTGCCAGGGGACTGACAGCATCACGGCAGCTCTTGCTAATGAAGGCCCCACATGTGTGCGTGTGTGTGTGAGGATTACACAGTGTTAAGTACCTTAGCCAGGCGATTAATGCTTTTCTACATTATTTACCAATGTGCTGAGCTCAACGAAGGGAAGAAATAATGAGGTTTTTTTTTTTTTTTTAAATCATGGAAGCTCCGCCCCCTTTTTTCTGTTACCCAAAACTGCAAAATCATAATCATAAAAACAACATAAAAATTGATGATAAAGTGTAACGTTGTTCTAACATTCAACAGAGAATGCTCTCAAAATTGCATTTTCCACATAGAAACATCTTGATTCTTTTTCAGATTGTCCTTACACCCCTAAAAAATGCCCACAATAAATATAAATCTTGGAGATATAGATTTGCTTTCAGGCTCAGATGTCTGATGGAACAAAAAAATTAGTGAAAAAAGTTCAGCTTAAATTGAAAGAGAAAAGAGGGACATAGAGGACAGAGATAGCAAAAGGGGTGGCAATTACGTACCAATTATTCCCAGCTGCCCTCAGGACTCTAAACTCACCTCGAGAGACAGGCTAAATCCGTCCTGACAAAGAAGGGTCATGTTTTTTCCCCCAAACAACATTGAGAGCCATTGAGAGCTGTGACCAATCATTTCCATTAACTCAACTGCCAGAGACAAAAACTAAGGTTTGTCTTCAACACGAACTGCCATTTCTGCATCACTGATCTTTTTCATTTATACACCTAGAGTATTTTATCCTTCCCTCTGTTTTTCTCTCTGTGTCTCTCCATTCTCTCTCCTTCTCTCTTCTCCACGTGTTTAAACTTTTGAACAGGCTTATGCAAGACCTATGGGAACAGCACATTGCATTCTGCATAGCTTTTGAGTCTGGCTATTTGGCTTCTCATTCTCTTTGATGCTGAGGCCTTGATTCAGAGTTCTCCTCGTTTATTATCTGCCCTCTTTACAGCTGCATCTGTGATGATTTAAAGGGACATATCATGGAAATCAGGATTTTATTTGCTGTTTTAAAATTTTTAAGAGTTTGATGTACTGTGTAGACATACTTTCATGTTCACAACACAAAGCTTCCTCTCTAGTCCACTGAGAACATTTACTGCAACTAGGCTGCAAAAACAGGTTTTTCCCAAATCATGATATTGATGCGACAAACATGAGCTCATTAACATATATACAGTACTGTGCAAAAGTTTTAGGCACTTGTGAAAAATGTTGCATTGTGAGGATATCTTCAAAAATAATGACATAAATAGTTTTCATTTATCACTTAATGTCATACAAAGTCCAGTAAACATTAAAAAAGCTAAATCAATATTCGGTGTGACCACCTTTGCCCTTAAAACAGCACCAATTCTCCTAGGTACACCTGGACACAGTTTTTCTTGGTTGTTGGCAGATAGGATGTTCCAAGCTTCTTGGAGAATTTGCCAAAGCTCTTCTATCTATTTAGGCTGTCTCAGCTGTCTCTTTATGTAATCTCAGACTGACATGATGTTCTAATCTTTTCTATTTGCAAAAGTAATGTTTGGAAGTCTAACATTTATATTTCCTATTGACACACTAAAGCTGAAGATATAAATAACCATCTTAAGACAAATGCTTTTGTGAAACATCTTATGTGCCTAAGACTTTTGCACAGTACTGTATATATAGTAAATAATTACTTGAGTAAGATTAAGAAAGTATCCAATTAAAAGAGTACTCAAGTAGTAACTTGTTACTTTTTACAAATGACATAATGGTCGATAACTCCCCTATATTCCATTACATAATACACATTTAACATGTGTTACAGAATTTTTATTATTATTATTATTATTATTATTAATGGAAATTCTGTCATCACTCACCATCATGTTGTTCCAAACCCGTATGACTTTCTTTCTTCCATGCACCACAATAAGTAGATACTAGACAGAATGTTTGCTGAGACACCATTTACTTTCAGTGAATGTGTTTTTCACATATATTTTTTTTCTCCATATTTTGAAAGTGAACGGTGACTGAGACTGTCAGTCCCTAACATTCTGTCTAACATCGTTTGTGTTCCACAGAATACAGAAAGTCACATGGTTTTGGAACAATATGAGGGTAGGGAAATAATGCCAGAATATTACTATATAATATTGGCTGAGCTATCACTTTAAATGGTAGTTCACCCAAACATGAAAATTCTCTCATCATTTACTCACCCTCATGCCATCCCAGATATGTATGACTTCCTTTCTTCTGCAGAATACAAATGAAGATTTTTAGAAGAATATTTCAGCTCTGTAGGTCAGTACAATACAAAGTGAATGGGTGCCAAAATGTTGATGCTCCAAAAGGCACATAAAAGAATCATAAAATAATCCATAAGACTCCAGTAGTTAAATCCATATCTTCAGAAGGGATATGATAGGTGTGGGTGAGAAACAGATCAATATTTGTCATTTTTTGCTAGACACTCTTTTCCCTGCCCAGTAGGGGACGATATGCAGAGAAGAATGTGAATCACCAAAAATACAAGAAGAATGTGAAAGTGATCTGTTTCTCTATTTCTCATCCACACATTATCATATCACATTACTTCTGAAGATATTGATTTAACCACTGGAGTTTTATGGATTACTTTTATGCTGACTTTTTTTTCTTTAAAATGTTGGCACCCATTCACTTGAATTTTATGGACCAAAAGAGCTGAGAAATTCTTCTAAAAATCTTCATTTGTGTTCAGCAGATGAAAGGAAGTCATACACATCTGTGATGCATGAGGGTGAGTAAATGATTAGATAATTTTCATTTTTGGGTAAACTATCCCTTTAAGGGCTCTTGTCAGATCTGGATGAATTTGTCAAGGAGAAGAGAGGTTTGGAAACCTTTCTAGTAATTATTATGGTGAAAACAGGAACAATGTCCCACAAGTACATTATATATAATGCTGAAATATAAACCAAAGCAAGATCATGCTTTATTAATGCCTACTTTTGCTATTTCATAGCTTTAAAAGTCATATGTGGATTCTTATTTCAGTGTAGTTACAGTTTTCAGTGTTGAAAGAATTTAGATCATTAGTTCTGTACAGCAGTACCGCCGCTCTCTAAACGCAGAGTACGTAGCCTACGTAGGGCACCAACCCCGGTCGCAGAACACTTGCTGTGTCTGAAACCGCCCCCTATCCACTATATAG